>NW_027445671.1:0-275000 GCF_035582795.1 Mycteria americana
GCCACACAGACATTCGCGCTCTGCTAAAGCTTAACTTGGTAATTGGGCAACACTCTGTATCTCTCTCTGGCAGAGCCCGGCTGCCAAATTGGAAACGTCCAGAGATTGCGCCCACAGGAAAGCTGCCAGCACTGAAAGCTCTAGCTGGTTTTCACTGTCCCTTGGAACTGCATTCGCTGCCACACAGACATTCGCGCTCTGCTAAAGCATTGCTTCGTAATGGGGCAACACTCTGTATCTCTCTCTGGCAGAGCCCGGCTGCCAAATTGGAAACGTCCAGAGATTGCGCCCACAGGAAAGCTGCCAGCACTGAAAGCTCTAGCTGGTTTTCACTGTCCCTTGGAACTGCATTCGCTGCCACACAGACATTCGCGCTCTGCTAAAGCATTGCTTCGTAATGGGGCAACACTCTGTATCTCTCTCTGGCAGAGCCCGGCTGCCAAATTGGAAACGTCCAGAGATTGCGCCCACAGGAAAGCTGCCAGCACTGAAAGCTCTAGCTGGTTTTCACTGTCCCTTGGAACTGCATTCGCTGCCACACAGACATTCGCGCTCTGCTAAAGCATTGCTTCCTAATGGGGCAACACTCTGTATCTCTCTCTGGCAGAGCCCGGCTGCCAAATTGGAAACGTCCAGAGATTGCGCCCACAGGAAAGCTGCCAGCACTGAAAGCTCTAGCTGGTTTTCACTGTCCCTTGGAACTGCATTCGCTGCCACACAGACATTCGCGCTCTGCTAAAGCATTGCTTCGTAATGGGGCAACACTCTGTATCTCTCTCTGGCAGAGCCCGGCTGCCAAATTGGAAACGTCCAGACATTGCGCCCACAGGAAAGCTGCCAGCACTGAAAGCTCTAGCTGGTTTTCACTGTCCCTTGGAACTGCATTCGCTGCCACACAGACATTCGCGCTCTGCTAAAGCATTGCTTCCTAATGGGGCAACACTCTGTATCTCTCTCTGGCAGAGCCCGGCTGCCAAATTGGAAACGTCCAGAGATTGCGCCCACAGGAAAGCTGCCAGCACTGAAAGCTCTAGCTGGTTTTCACTGTCCCTTGGAACTGCATTCGCTGCCACACAGACATTCGCGCTCTGCTAAAGCATTGCTTCGTAATGGGGCAACACTCTGTATCTCTCTCTGGCAGAGCCCGGCTGCCAAATTGGAAACGTCCAGAGATTGCGCCCACAGGAAAGCTGCCAGCACTGAAAGCTCTAGCTGGTTTTCACTGTCCCTTGGAACTGCATTCGCTGCCACACAGACATTCGCGCTCTGCTAAAGCTTAACTTGGTAATTGGGCAACACTCTGTATCTCTCTCTGGCAGAGCCCGGCTGCCAAATTGGAAACGTCCAGAGATTGCGCCCACAGGAAAGCTGCCAGCACTGAAAGCTCTAGCTGGTTTTCACTGTCCCTTGGAACTGCATTCGCTGCCACACAGACATTCGCGCTCTGCTAAAGCATTGCTTCGTAATGGGGCAACACTCTGTATCTCTCTCTGGCAGAGCCCGGCTGCCAAATTGGAAACGTCCAGACATTGCGCCCACAGGAAAGCTGCCAGCACTGAAAGCTCTAGCTGGTTTTCACTGTCCCTTGGAACTGCATTCGCTGCCACACAGACATTCGCGCTCTGCTAAAGCATTGCTTCCTAATGGGGCAACACTCTGTATCTCTCTCTGGCAGAGCCCGGCTGCCAAATTGGAAACGTCCAGAGATTGCGCCCACAGGAAAGCTGCCAGCACTGAAAGCTCTAGCTGGTTTTCACTGTCCCTTGGAACTGCATTCGCTGCCACACAGACATTCGCGCTCTGCTAAAGCATTGCTTCCTAATGGGGCAACACTCTGTATCTCTCTCTGGCAGAGCCCGGCTGCCAAATTGGAAACGTCCAGAGATTGCGCCCACAGGAAAGCTGCCAGCACTGAAAGCTCTAGCTGGTTTTCACTGTCCCTTGGAACTGCATTCGCTGCCACACAGACATTCGCGCTCTGCTAAAGCATTGCTTCGTAATGGGGCAACACTCTGTATCTCTCTCTGGCAGAGCCCGGCTGCCAAATTGGAAACGTCCAGACATTGCGCCCACAGGAAAGCTGCCAGCACTGAAAGCTCTAGCTGGTTTTCACTGTCCCTTGGAACTGCATTCGCTGCCACACAGACATTCGCGCTCTGCTAAAGCATTGCTTCCTAATGGGGCAACACTCTGTATCTCTCTCTGGCAGAGCCCGGCTGCCAAATTGGAAACGTCCAGAGATTGCGCCCACAGGAAAGCTGCCAGCACTGAAAGCTCTAGCTGGTTTTCACTGTCCCTTGGAACTGCATTCGCTGCCACACAGACATTCGCGCTCTGCTAAAGCATTGCTTCGTAATGGGGCAACACTCTGTATCTCTCTCTGGCAGAGCCCGGCTGCCAAATTGGAAACGTCCAGAGATTGCGCCCACAGGAAAGCTGCCAGCACTGAAAGCTCTAGCTGGTTTTCACTGTCCCTTGGAACTGCATTCGCTGCCACACAGACATTCGCGCTCTGCTAAAGCATTGCTTCGTAATGGGGCAACACTCTGTATCTCTCTCTGGCAGAGCCCGGCTGCCAAATTGGAAACGTCCAGAGATTGCGCCCACAGGAAAGCTGCCAGCACTGAAAGCTCTAGCTGGTTTTCACTGTCCCTTGGAACTGCATTCGCTGCCACACAGACATTCGCGCTCTGCTAAAGCATTGCTTCGTAATGGGGCAACACTCTGTATCTCTCTCTGGCAGAGCCCGGCTGCCAAATTGGAAACGTCCAGAGATTGCGCCCACAGGAAAGCTGCCAGCACTGAAAGCTCTAGCTGGTTTTCACTGTCCCTTGGAACTGCATTCGCTGCCACACAGACATTCGCGCTCTGCTAAAGCATTGCTTCGTAATGGGGCAACACTCTGTATCTCTCTCTGGCAGAGCCCGGCTGCCAAATTGGAAACGTCCAGAGATTGCGCCCACAGGAAAGCTGCCAGCACTGAAAGCTCTAGCTGGTTTTCACTGTCCCTTGGAACTGCATTCGCTGCCACACAGACATTCGCGCTCTGCTAAAGCATTGCTTCGTAATGGGGCAACACTCTGTATCTCTCTCTGGCAGAGCCCGGCTGCCAAATTGGAAACGTCCAGACATTGCGCCCACAGGAAAGCTGCCAGCACTGAAAGCTCTAGCTGGTTTTCACTGTCCCTTGGAACTGCATTCGCTGCCACACAGACATTCGCGCTCTGCTAAAGCATTGCTTCCTAATGGGGCAACACTCTGTATCTCTCTCTGGCAGAGCCCGGCTGCCAAATTGGAAACGTCCAGAGATTGCGCCCACAGGAAAGCTGCCAGCACTGAAAGCTCTAGCTGGTTTTCACTGTCCCTTGGAACTGCATTCGCTGCCACACAGACATTCGCGCTCTGCTAAAGCATTGCTTCCTAATGGGGCAACACTCTGTATCTCTCTCTGGCAGAGCCCGGCTGCCAAATTGGAAATGTCCAGACATTGCGCCCACAGGAAAGCTGCCAGCACTGAAAGCTCTAGCTGGTTTTCACTGTCCCTTGGAACTGCATTCGCTGCCACACAGACATTCGCGCTCTGCTAAAGCTTAACTTGGTAATTGGGCAACACTCTGTATCTCTCTCTGGCAGAGCCCGGCTGCCAAATTGGAAACGTCCAGAGATTGCGCCCACAGGAAAGCTGCCAGCACTGAAAGCTCTAGCTGGTTTTCACTGTCCCTTGGAACTGCATTCGCTGCCACACAGACATTCGCGCTCTGCTAAAGCATTGCTTCCTAATGGGGCAACACTCTGTATCTCTCTCTGGCAGAGCCCGGCTGCCAAATTGGAAACGTCCAGAGATTGCGCCCACAGGAAAGCTGCCAGCACTGAAAGCTCTAGCTGGTTTTCACTGTCCCTTGGAACTGCATTCGCTGCCACACAGACATTCGCGCTCTGCTAAAGCATTGCTTCGTAATGGGGCAACACTCTGTATCTCTCTCTGGCAGAGCCCGGCTGCCAAATTGGAAACGTCCAGACATTGCGCCCACAGGAAAGCTGCCAGCACTGAAAGCTCTAGCTGGTTTTCACTGTCCCTTGGAACTGCATTCGCTGCCACACAGACATTCGCGCTCTGCTAAAGCATTGCTTCCTAATGGGGCAACACTCTGTATCTCTCTCTGGCAGAGCCCGGCTGCCAAATTGGAAACGTCCAGAGATTGCGCCCACAGGAAAGCTGCCAGCACTGAAAGCTCTAGCTGGTTTTCACTGTCCCTTGGAACTGCATTCGCTGCCACACAGACATTCGCGCTCTGCTAAAGCATTGCTTCGTAATGGGGCAACACTCTGTATCTCTCTCTGGCAGAGCCCGGCTGCCAAATTGGAAACGTCCAGAGATTGCGCCCACAGGAAAGCTGCCAGCACTGAAAGCTCTAGCTGGTTTTCACTGTCCCTTGGAACTGCATTCGCTGCCACACAGACATTCGCGCTCTGCTAAAGCATTGCTTCGTAATGGGGCAACACTCTGTATCTCTCTCTGGCAGAGCCCGGCTGCCAAATTGGAAACGTCCAGAGATTGCGCCCACAGGAAAGCTGCCAGCACTGAAAGCTCTAGCTGGTTTTCACTGTCCCTTGGAACTGCATTCGCTGCCACACAGACATTCGCGCTCTGCTAAAGCATTGCTTCGTAATGGGGCAACACTCTGTATCTCTCTCTGGCAGAGCCCGGCTGCCAAATTGGAAACGTCCAGAGATTGCGCCCACAGGAAAGCTGCCAGCACTGAAAGCTCTAGCTGGTTTTCACTGTCCCTTGGAACTGCATTCGCTGCCACACAGACATTCGCGCTCTGCTAAAGCATTGCTTCGTAATGGGGCAACACTCTGTATCTCTCTCTGGCAGAGCCCGGCTGCCAAATTGGAAACGTCCAGAGATTGCGCCCACAGGAAAGCTGCCAGCACTGAAAGCTCTAGCTGGTTTTCACTGTCCCTTGGAACTGCATTCGCTGCCACACAGACATTCGCGCTCTGCTAAAGCATTGCTTCGTAATGGGGCAACACTCTGTATCTCTCTCTGGCAGAGCCCGGCTGCCAAATTGGAAACGTCCAGACATTGCGCCCACAGGAAAGCTGCCAGCACTGAAAGCTCTAGCTGGTTTTCACTGTCCCTTGGAACTGCATTCGCTGCCACACAGACATTCGCGCTCTGCTAAAGCATTGCTTCCTAATGGGGCAACACTCTGTATCTCTCTCTGGCAGAGCCCGGCTGCCAAATTGGAAACGTCCAGAGATTGCGCCCACAGGAAAGCTGCCAGCACTGAAAGCTCTAGCTGGTTTTCACTGTCCCTTGGAACTGCATTCGCTGCCACACAGACATTCGCGCTCTGCTAAAGCATTGCTTCGTAATGGGGCAACACTCTGTATCTCTCTCTGGCAGAGCCCGGCTGCCAAATTGGAAACGTCCAGACATTGCGCCCACAGGAAAGCTGCCAGCACTGAAAGCTCTAGCTGGTTTTCACTGTCCCTTGGAACTGCATTCGCTGCCACACAGACATTCGCGCTCTGCTAAAGCATTGCTTCGTAATGGGGCAACACTCTGTATCTCTCTCTGGCAGAGCCCGGCTGCCAAATTGGAAACGTCCAGAGATTGCGCCCACAGGAAAGCTGCCAGCACTGAAAGCTCTAGCTGGTTTTCACTGTCCCTTGGAACTGCATTCGCTGCCACACAGACATTCGCGCTCTGCTAAAGCATTGCTTCCTAATGGGGCAACACTCTGTATCTCTCTCTGGCAGAGCCCGGCTGCCAAATTGGAAACGTCCAGACATTGCGCCCACAGGAAAGCTGCCAGCACTGAAAGCTCTAGCTGGTTTTCACTGTCCCTTGGAACTGCATTCACTGCCACACAGACATTCGCGCTCTGCTAAAGCATTGCTTCCTAATGGGGCAACACTCTGTATCTCTCTCTGGCAGAGCCCGGCTGCCAAATTGGAAACGTCCAGAGATTGCGCCCACAGGAAAGCTGCCAGCACTGAAAGCTCTAGCTGGTTTTCACTGTCCCTTGGAACTGCATTCGCTGCCACACAGACATTTGCGCTCTGCTAAAGCATTGCTTCGTAATGGGGCAACACTCTGTATCTCTCTCTGGCAGAGCCCGGCTGCCAAATTGGAAACGTCCAGACATTGCGCCCACAGGAAAGCTGCCAGCACTGAAAGCTCTAGCTGGTTTTCACTGTCCCTTGGAACTGCATTCGCTGCCACACAGACATTCGCGCTCTGCTAAAGCATTGCTTCCTAATGGGGCAACACTCTGTATCTCTCTCTGGCAGAGCCCGGCTGCCAAATTGGAAACGTCCAGACATTGCGCCCACAGGAAAGCTGCCAGCACTGAAAGTTCTAGCTGGTTTTCACTGTCCCTTGGAACTGCATTCGCTGCCACACAGACATTCGCGCTCTGCTAAAGCATTGCTTCCTAATGGGGCAACACTCTGTATCTCTCTCTGGCAGAGCCCGGCTGCCAAATTGGAAACGTCCAGACATTGCGCCCACAGGAAAGCTGCCAGCACTGAAAGCTCTAGCTGGTTTTCACTGTCCCTTGGAACTGCATTCGCTGCCACACAGACATTCGCGCTCTGCTAAAGCATTGCTTCGTAATGGGGCAACACTCTGTATCTCTCTCTGGCAGAGCCCGGCTGCCAAATTGGAAACGTCCAGACATTGCGCCCACAGGAAAGCTGCCAGCACTGAAAGCTCTAGCTGGTTTTCACTGTCCCTTGGAACTGCATTCGCTGCCACACAGACATTCGCGCTCTGCTAAAGCATTGCTTCCTAATGGGGCAACACTCTGTATCTCTCTCTGGCAGAGCCCGGCTGCCAAATTGGAAACGTCCAGAGATTGCACCCACAGGAAAGCTGCCAGCACTGAAAGCTCTAGCTGGTTTTCACTGTCCCTTGGAACTGCATTCGCTGCCACACAGACATTCGCGCTCTGCTAAAGCATTGCTTCGTAATGGGGCAACACTCTGTATCTCTCTCTGGCAGAGCCCGGCTGCCAAATTGGAAACGTCCAGAGATTGCGCCCACAGGAAAGCTGCCAGCACTGAAAGCTCTAGCTGGTTTTCACTGTCCCTTGGAACTGCATTCGCTGCCACACAGACATTCGCGCTCTGCTAAAGCATTGCTTCCTAATGGGGCAACACTCTGTATCTCTCTCTGGCAGAGCCCGGCTGCCAAATTGGAAACGTCCAGAGATTGCGCCCACAGGAAAGCTGCCAGCACTGAAAGCTCTAGCTGGTTTTCACTGTCCCTTGGAACTGCATTCGCTGCCACACAGACATTCGCGCTCTGCTAAAGCATTGCTTCGTAATGGGGCAACACTCTGTATCTCTCTCTGGCAGAGCCCGGCTGCCAAATTGGAAACGTCCAGAGATTGCGCCCACAGGAAAGCTGCCAGCACTGAAAGCTCTAGCTGGTTTTCACTGTCCCTTGGAACTGCATTCGCTGCCACACAGACATTCGCGCTCTGCTAAAGCATTGCTTCGTAATGGGGCAACACTCTGTATCTCTCTCTGGCAGAGCCCGGCTGCCAAATTGGAAACGTCCAGAGATTGCGCCCACAGGAAAGCTGCCAGCACTGAAAGCTCTAGCTGGTTTTCACTGTCCCTTGGAACTGCATTCGCTGCCACACAGACATTCGCGCTCTGCTAAAGCATTGCTTCCTAATGGGGCAACACTCTGTATCTCTCTCTGGCAGAGCCCGGCTGCCAAATTGGAAACGTCCAGAGATTGCGCCCACAGGAAAGCTGCCAGCACTGAAAGCTCTAGCTGGTTTTCACTGTCCCTTGGAACTGCATTCGCTGCCACACAGACATTCGCGCTCTGCTAAAGCATTGCTTCGTAATGGGGCAACACTCTGTATCTCTCTCTGGCAGAGCCCGGCTGCCAAATTGGAAACGTCCAGAGATTGCGCCCACAGGAAAGCTGCCAGCACTGAAAGCTCTAGCTGGTTTTCACTGTCCCTTGGAACTGCATTCGCTGCCACACAGACATTCGCGCTCTGCTAAAGCATTGCTTCCTAATGGGGCAACACTCTGTATCTCTCTCTGGCAGAGCCCAGCTGCCAAATTGGAAACGTCCAGACATTGCGCCCACAGGAAAGCTGCCAGCACTGAAAGCTCTAGCTGGTTTTCACTGTCCCTTGGAACTGCATTCGCTGCCACACAGACATTCGCGCTCTGCTAAAGCATTGCTTCGTAATGGGGCAACACTCTGTATCTCTCTCTGGCAGAGCCCGGCTGCCAAATTGGAAACGTCCAGACATTGCGCCCACAGGAAAGCTGCCAGCACTGAAAGCTCTAGCTGGTTTTCACTGTCCCTTGGAACTGCATTCGCTGCCACACAGACATTCGCGCTCTGCTAAAGCTTTGCTTCGTAATGGGGCAACGCTCTGTATCTCTCTCTGGCAGAGCCCGGCTGCCAAATTGGAAACGTCCAAAGATTGCGCCCACAGGAAAGCTGCCAGCACTGAAAGCTCTAGCTGGTTTTCACTGTCCCTTGGAACTGCATTCGCTGCCACACAGACATTCGCGCTCTGCTAAAGCATTGCTTCCTAATGGGGCAACACTCTGTATCTCTCTCTGGCAGAGCCCGGCTGCCAAATTGGAAACGTCCAGAGATTGCGCCCACAGGAAAGCTGCCAGCACTGAAAGCTCTAGCTGGTTTTCACTGTCCCTTGGAACTGCATTCGCTGCCACACAGACATTCGCGCTCTGCTAAAGCATTGCTTCGTAATGGGGCAACACTCTGTATCTCTCTCTGGCAGAGCCCGGCTGCCAAATTGGAAACGTCCAGACATTGCGCCCACAGGAAAGCTGCCAGCACTGAAAGCTCTAGCTGGTTTTCACTGTCCCTTGGAACTGCATTCGCTGCCACACAGACATTCGCGCTCTGCTAAAGCATTGCTTCGTAATGGGGCAACACTCTGTATCTCTCTCTGGCAGAGCCCGGCTGCCAAATTGGAAACGTCCAGAGATTGCGCCCACAGGAAAGCTGCCAGCACTGAAAGCTCTAGCTGGTTTTCACTGTCCCTTGGAACTGCATTCGCTGCCACACAGACATTCGCGCTCTGCTAAAGCATTGCTTCCTAATGGGGCAACACTCTGTATCTCTCTCTGGCAGAGCCCGGCTGCCAAATTGGAAACGTCCAGACATTGCGCCCACAGGAAAGCTGCCAGCACTGAAAGCTCTAGCTGGTTTTCACTGTCCCTTGGAACTGCATTCGCTGCCACACAGACATTCGCGCTCTGCTAAAGCATTGCTTCGTAATGGGGCAACACTCTGTATCTCTCTCTGGCAGAGCCCGGCTGCCAAATTGGAAACGTCCAGAGATTGCGCCCACAGGAAAGCTGCCAGCACTGAAAGCTCTAGCTGGTTTTCACTGTCCCTTGGAACTGCATTCGCTGCCACACAGACATTCGCGCTCTGCTAAAGCATTGCTTCCTAATGGGGCAACACTCTGTATCTCTCTCTGGCAGAGCCCGGCTGCCAAATTGGAAACGTCCAGAGATTGCGCCCACAGGAAAGCTGCCAGCACTGAAAGCTCTAGCTGGTTTTCACTGTCCCTTGGAACTGCATTCGCTGCCACACAGACATTCGCGCTCTGCTAAAGCATTGCTTCGTAATGGGGCAACACTCTGTATCTCTCTCTGGCAGAGCCCGGCTGCCAAATTGGAAACGTCCAGAGATTGCGCCCACAGGAAAGCTGCCAGCACTGAAAGCTCTAGCTGGTTTTCACTGTCCCTTGGAACTGCATTCGCTGCCACACAGACATTCGCGCTCTGCTAAAGCATTGCTTCGTAATGGGGCAACACTCTGGATCTCTCTCTGGCAGAGCCCGGCTGCCAAATTGGAAACGTCCAGAGATTGCGCCCACAGGAAAGCTGCCAGCACTGAAAGCTCTAGCTGGTTTTCACTGTCCCTTGGAACTGCATTCGCTGCCACACAGACATTCGCGCTCTGCTAAAGCATTGCTTCCTAATGGGGCAACACTCTGTATCTCTCTCTGGCAGAGCCCGGCTGCCAAATTGGAAACGTCCAGAGATTGCACCCACAGGAAAGCTGCCAGCACTGAAAGCTCTAGCTGGTGTTCACTGTCCCTTGGAACTGCATTCGCTGCCACACAGACATTCGCGCTCTGCTATAGCTTAACTTGGTAATTGGGCAACACTCTGTATCTCTCTCTGGCAGAGCCCGGCTGCCAAATTGGAAACGTCCAGACATTGCGCCCACAGGAAAGCTGCCAGCACTGAAAGCTCTAGCTGGTTTTCACTGTCCCTTGGAACTGCATTCGCTGCCACACAGACATTCGCGCTCTGCTAAAGCTTAACTTGGTAATTGGGCAACACTCTGTATCTCTCTCTGGCAGAGCCCGGCTGCCAAATTGGAAACATCCAGAGATTGCGCCCACAGGAAAGCTGCCAGCACTGAAAGCTCTAGCTGGTTTTCACTGTCCCTTGGAACTGCATTCGCTGCCACACAGACATTCGCGCTCTGCTAAAGCATTGCTTCCTAATGGGGCAACACTCTGTATCTCTCTCTGGCAGAGCCCGGCTGCCAAATTGGAAACGTCCAGACATTGCGCCCACAGGAAAGCTGCCAGCACTGAAAGCTCTAGCTGGTTTTCACTGTCCCTTGGAACTGCATTCGCTGCCACACAGACATTCGCGCTCTGCTAAAACATTGCTTCGTAATGGGGCAACACTCTGTATCTCTCTCTGGCAGAGCCCGGCTGCCAAATTGGAAACGTCCAGAGATTGCGCCCACAGGAAAGCTGCCAGCACTGAAAGCTCTAGCTGGTTTTCACTGTCCCTTGGAACTGCATTCGCTGCCACACAGACATTCGCGCTCTGCTAAAGCATTGCTTCCTAATGGGGCAACACTCTGTATCTCTCTCTGGCAGAGCCCGGCTGCCAAATTGGAAACGTCCAGAGATTGCGCCCACAGGAAAGCTGCCAGCACTGAAAGCTCTAGCTGGTTTTCACTGTCCCTTGGAACTGCATTCGCTGCCACACAGACATTCGCGCTCTGCTAAAGCATTGCTTCCTAATGGGGCAACACTCTGTATCTCTCTCTGGCAGAGCCCGGCTGCCAAATTGGAAACGTCCAGACATTGCGCCCACAGGAAAGCTGCCAGCACTGAAAGCTCTAGCTGGTTTTCACTGTCCCTTGGAACTGCATTCGCTGCCACACAGACATTCGCGCTCTGCTAAAGCATTGCTTCGTAATGGGGCAACACTCTGTATCTCTCTCTGGCAGAGCCCGGCTGCCAAATTGGAAACGTCCAGAGATTGCGCCCACAGGAAAGCTGCCAGCACTGAAAGCTCTAGCTGGTTTTCACTGTCCCTTGGAACTGCATTCGCTGCCACACAGACATTCGCGCTCTGCTAAAGCTTAACTTGGTAATTGGGCAACACTCTGTATCTCTCTCTGGCAGAGCCCGGCTGCCAAATTGGAAACGTCCAGAGATTGCGCCCACAGGAAAGCTGCCAGCACTGAAAGCTCTAGCTGGTTTTCACTGTCCCTTGGAACTGCATTCGCTGCCACACAGACATTCGCGCTCTGCTAAAGCATTGCTTCGTAATGGGGCAACACTCTGTATCTCTCTCTGGCAGAGCCCGGCTGCCAAATTGGAAACGTCCAGACATTGCGCCCACAGGAAAGCTGCCAGCACTGAAAGCTCTAGCTGGTTTTCACTGTCCCTTGGAACTGCATTCGCTGCCACACAGACATTCGCGCTCTGCTAAAGCATTGCTTCGTAATGGGGCAACACTCTGTATCTCTCTCTGGCAGAGCCCGGCTGCCAAATTGGAAACGTCCAGAGATTGCGCCCACAGGAAAGCTGCCAGCACTGAAAGCTCTAGCTGGTTTTCACTGTCCCTTGGAACTGCATTCGCTGCCACACAGACATTCGCGCTCTGCTAAAGCATTGCTTCCTAATGGGGCAACACTCTGTATCTCTCTCTGGCAGAGCCCGGCTGCCAAATTGGAAACGTCCAGAGATTGCGCCCACAGGAAAGCTGCCAGCACTGAAAGCTCTAGCTGGTTTTCACTGTCCCTTGGAACTGCATTCGCTGCCACACAGACATTCGCGCTCTGCTAAAGCATTGCTTCGTAATGGGGCAACACTCTGTATCTCTCTCTGGCAGAGCCCAGCTGCCAAATTGGAAACGTCCAGAGATTGCGCCCACAGGAAAGCTGCCAGCACTGAAAGCTCTAGCTGGTTTTCACTGTCCCTTGGAACTGCATTCGCTGCCACACAGACATTCGCGCTCTGCTAAAGCATTGCTTCCTAATGGGGCAACACTCTGTATCTCTCTCTGGCAGAGCCCGGCTGCCAAATTGGAAACGTCCAGAGATTGGGCCCACAGGAAAGCTGCCAGCACTGAAAGCTCTAGCTGGTTTTCACTGTCCCTTGGAACTGCATTCGCTGCCACACAGACATTCGCGCTCTGCTAAAGCATTGCTTCGTAATGGGGCAACACTCTGTATCTCTCTCTGGCAGAGCCCGGCTGCCAAATTGGAAACGTCCAGACATTGCGCCCACAGGAAAGCTGCCAGCACTGAAAGCTCTAGCTGGTTTTCACTGTCCCTTGGAACTGCATTCGCTGCCACACAGACATTCGCGCTCTGCTAAAGCATTGCTTCCTAATGGGGCAACACTCTGTATCTCTCTCTGGCAGAGCCCGGCTGCCAAATTGGAAACGTCCAGACATTGCGCCCACAGGAAAGCTGCCAGCACTGAAAGGTCTAGCTGGTTTTCACTGTCCCTTGGAACTGCATTCGCTGCCACACAGACATTCGCGCTCTGCTAAAGCATTGCTTCCTAATGGGGCAACACTCTGTATCTCTCTCTGGCAGAGCCCGGCTGCCAAATTGGAAACGTCCAGACATTGCGCCCACAGGAAAGCTGCCAGCACTGAAAGCTCTAGCTGGTTTTCACTGTCCCTTGGAACTGCATTCGCTGCCACACAGAGATTCGCGCTCTGCTAAAGCTTTGCTTCGTAATGGGGCAACACTCTGTATCTCTCTCTGGCAGAGCCCGGCTGCCAAATTGGAAACGTCCAGAGATTGCGCCCACAGGAAAGCTGCCAGCACTGAAAGCTCTAGCTGGTTTTCACTGTCCCTTGGAACTGCATTCGCTGCCACACAGACATTCGCGCTCTGCTAAAGCATTGCTTCGTAATGGGGCAACACTCTGTATCTCTCTCTGGCAGAGCCCGGCTGCCAAATTGGAAACGTCCAGAGATTGCGCCCACAGGAAAGCTGCCAGCACTGAAAGCTCTAGCTGGTTTTCACTGTCCCTTGGAACTGCATTCGCTGCCACACAGACATTCGCGCTCTGCTAAAGCTTAACTTGGTAATTGGGCAACACTCTGTATCTCTCTCTGGCAGAGCCCGGCTGCCAAATTGGAAACGTCCAGAGATTGCGCCCACAGGAAAGCTGCCAGCACTGAAAGCTCTAGCTGGTTTTCACTGTCCCTTGGAACTGCATTCGCTGCCACACAGACATTCGCGCTCTGCTAAAGCATTGCTTCCTAATGGGGCAACACTCTGTATCTCTCTCTGGCAGAGCCCGGCTGCCAAATTGGAAACGTCCAGAGATTGCGCCCACAGGAAAGCTGCCAGCACTGAAAGCTCTAGCTGGTTTTCACTGTCCCTTGGAACTGCATTCGCTGCCACACAGACATTCGCGCTCTGCTAAAGCATTGCTTCGTAATGGGGCAACACTCTGTATCTCTCTCTGGCAGAGCCCGGCTGCCAAATTGGAAACGTCCAGAGATTGCGCCCACAGGAAAGCTGCCAGCACTGAAAGCTCTAGCTGGTTTTCACTGTCCCTTGGAACTGCATTCGCTGCCACACAGACATTCGCGCTCTGCTAAAGCATTGCTTCCTAATGGGGCAACAATCTGTATCTCTCTCTGGCAGAGCCCGGCTGCCAAATTGGAAACGTCCAGAGATTGCGCCCACAGGAAAGCTGCCAGCACTGAAAGCTCTAGCTGGTTTTCACTGTCCCTTGGAACTGCATTCGCTGCCACACAGACATTCGCGCTCTGCTAAAGCATTGCTTCGTAATGGGGCAACACTCTGGATCTCTCTCTGGCAGAGCCCAGCTGCCAAATTGGAAACGTCCAGAGATTGCGCCCACAGGAAAGCTGCCAGCACTGAAAGCTCTAGCTGGTTTTCACTGTCCCTTGGAACTGCATTCGCTGCCACACAGACATTCGCGCTCTGCTAAAGCATTGCTTCCTAATGGGGCAACACTCTGTATCTCTCTCTGGCAGAGCCCGGCTGCCAAATTGGAAACGTCCAGAGATTGGGCCCACAGGAAAGCTGCCAGCACTGAAAGCTCTAGCTGGTTTTCACTGTCCCTTGGAATTGCATTCGCTGCCACACAGACATTCGCGCTCTGCTAAAGCATTGCTTCGTAATGGGGCAACACTCTGTATCTCTCTCTGGCAGAGCCCGGCTGCCAAATTGGAAACGTCCAGACATTGCGCCCACAGGAAAGCTGCCAGCACTGAAAGCTCTAGCTGGTTTTCACTGTCCCTTGGAACTGCATTCGCTGCCACACAGACATTCGCGCTCTGCTAAAGCATTGCTTCCTAATGGGGCAACACTCTGTATCTCCCTCTGGCAGAGCCCGGCTGCCAAATTGGAAACGTCCAGAGATTGCGCCCACAGGAAAGCTGCCAGCACTGAAAGCTCTAGCTGGTTTTCACTGTCCCTTGGAACTGCATTCGCTGCCACACAGACATTCGCGCTCTGCTAAAGCATTGCTTCCTAATGGGGCAACACTCTGTATCTCTCTCTGGCAGAGCCCGGCTGCCAAATTGGAAACGTCCAGAGATTGCGCCCACAGGAAAGCTGCCAGCACTGAAAGCTCTAGCTGGTTTTCACTGTCCCTTGGAACTGCATTCGCTGCCACACAGACATTCGCGCTCTGCTAAAGCATTGCTTCCTAATGGGGCAACACTCTGTATCTCTCTCTGGCAGAGCCCGGCTGCCAAATTGGAAACGTCCAGAGATTGGGCCCACAGGAAAGCTGCCAGCACTGAAAGCTCTAGCTGGTTTTCACTGTCCCTTGGAACTGCATTCGCTGCCACACAGACATTCGCGCTCTGCTAAAGCATTGCTTCGTAATGGGGCAACACTCTGTATCTCTCTCTGGCAGAGCCCGGCTGCCAAATTGGAAACGTCCAGACATTGCGCCCACAGGAAAGCTGCCAGCACTGAAAGCTCTAGCTGGTTTTCACTGTCCCTTGGAACTGCATTCGCTGCCACACAGACATTCGCGCTCTGCTAAAGCATTGCTTCCTAATGGGGCAACACTCTGTATCTCTCTCTGGCAGAGCCCGGCTGCCAAATTGGAAACGTCCAGACATTGCGCCCACAGGAAAGCTGCCAGCACTGAAAGCTCTAGCTGGTTTTCACTGTCCCTTGGAACTGCATTCGCTGCCACACAGACATTCGCGCTCTGCTAAAGCATTGCTTCCTAATGGGGCAACACTCTGTATCTCTCTCTGGCAGAGCCCGGCTGCCAAATTGGAAACGTCCAGAGATTGCGCCCACAGGAAAGCTGCCAGCACTGAAAGCTCTAGCTGGTTTTCACTGTCCCTTGGAACTGCATTCGCTGCCACACAGACATTCGCGCTCTGCTAAAGCATTGCTTCCTAATGGGGCAACACTCTGTATCTCTCTCTGGCAGAGCCCGGCTGCCAAATTGGAAACGTCCAGAGATTGCGCCCACAGGAAAGCTGCCAGCACTGAAAGCTCTAGCTGGTTTTCACTGTCCCTTGGAACTGCATTCGCTGCCACACAGACATTCGCGCTCTGCTAAAGCATTGCTTCGTAATGGGGCAACACTCTGTATCTCTCTCTGGCAGAGCCCGGCTGCCAAATTGGAAACGTCCAGACATTGCGCCCACAGGAAAGCTGCCAGCACTGAAAGCTCTAGCTGGTTTTCACTGTCCCTTGGAACTGCATTCGCTGCCACACAGACATTCGCGCTCTGCTAAAGCATTGCTTCCTAATGGGGCAACACTCTGTATCTCTCTCTGGCAGAGCCCGGCTGCCAAATTGGAAACGTCCAGAGATTGCGCCCACAGGAAAGCTGCCAGCACTGAAAGCTCTAGCTGGTTTTCACTGTCCCTTGGAACTGCATTCGCTGCCACACAGACATTTGCGCTCTGCTAAAGCATTGCTTCCTAATGGGGCAACACTCTGTATCTCTCTCTGGCAGAGCCCGGCTGCCAAATTGGAAACGTCCAGAGATTGCGCCCACAGGAAAGCTGCCAGCACTGAAAGCTGTAGCTGGTTTTCACTGTCCCTTGGAACTGCATTCGCTGCCACACAGACATTCGCGCTCTGCTAAAGCATTGCTTCCTAATGGGGCAACACTCTGTATCTCTCTCTGGCAGAGCCCGGCTGCCAAATTGGAAACGTCCAGACATTGCGCCCACAGGAAAGCTGCCAGCACTGAAAGCTCTAGCTGGTTTTCACTGTCCCTTGGAACTGCATTCGCTGCCACACAGACATTCGCGCTCTGCTAAAGCATTGCTTCCTAATGGGGCAACACTCTGTATCTCTCTCTGGCAGAGCCCGGCTGCCAAATTGGAAACGTCCAGAGATTGGGCCCACAGGAAAGCTGCCAGCACTGAAAGCTCTAGCTGGTTTTCACTGTCCCTTGGAACTGCATTCGCTGCCACACAGACATTCGCGCTCTGCTAAAGCATTGCTTCGTAATGGGGCAACACTCTGTATCTCTCTCTGGCAGAGCCCGGCTGCCAAATTGGAAACGTCCAGACATTGCGCCCACAGGAAAGCTGCCAGCACTGAAAGCTCTAGCTGGTTTTCACTGTCCCTTGGAACTGCATTCGCTGCCACACAGACATTCGCGCTCTGCTAAAGCATTGCTTCCTAATGGGGCAACACTCTGTATCTCTCTCTGGCAGAGCCCGGCTGCCAAATTGGAAACGTCCAGAGATTGCGCCCACAGGAAAGCTGCCAGCACTGAAAGCTCTAGCTGGTTTTCACTGTCCCTTGGAACTGCATTCGCTGCCACACAGACATTCGCGCTCTGCTAAAGCATTGCTTCCTAATGGGGCAACACTCTGTATCTCTCTCTGGCAGAGCCCGGCTGCCAAATTGGAAACGTCCAGAGATTGCGCCCACAGGAAAGCTGCCAGCACTGAAAGCTCTAGCTGGTTTTCACTGTCCCTTGGAACTGCATTCGCTGCCACACAGACATTCGCGCTCTGCTAAAGCATTGCTTCCTAATGGGGCAACACTCTGTATCTCTCTCTGGCAGAGCCCGGCTGCCAAATTGGAAACGTCCAGACATTGCGCCCACAGGAAAGCTGCCAGCACTGAAAGCTCTAGCTGGTTTTCACTGTCCCTTGGAACTGCATTCGCTGCCACACAGACATTCGCGCTCTGCTAAAGCATTGCTTCCTAATGGGGCAACACTCTGTATCTCTCTCTGGCAGAGCCCGGCTGCCAAATTGGAAACGCCCAGAGATTGCGCCCACAGGAAAGCTGCCAGCACTGAAAGCTCTAGCTGGTTTTCACTGTCCCTTGGAACTGCATTCGCTGCCACACAGACATTTGCGCTCTGCTAAAGCATTGCTTCGTAATGGGGCAACACTCTGTATCTCTCTCTGGCAGAGCCCGGCTGCCAAATTGGAAACGTCCAGAGATTGCGCCCACAGGAAAGCTGCCAGCACTGAAAGCTGTAGCTGGTTTTCACTGTCCCTTGGAACTGCATTCGCTGCCACACAGACATTCGCGCTCTGCTAAAGCATTGCTTCGTAATGGGGCAACACTCTGTATCTCTCTCTGGCAGAGCCCGGCTGCCAAATTGGAAACGTCCAGAGATTGCGCCCACAGGAAAGCTGCCAGCACTGAAAGCTCTAGCTGGTTTTCACTGTCCCTTGGAACTGCATTCGCTGCCACACAGACATTCGCGCTCTGCTAAAGCATTGCTTCGTAATGGGGCAACACTCTGTATCTCTCTCTGGCAGAGCCCGGCTGCCAAATTGGAAACGTCCAGAGATTGCGCCCACAGGAAAGCTGCCAGCACTGAAAGCTCTAGCTGGTTTTCACTGTCCCTTGGAACTGCATTCGCTGCCACACAGACATTCGCGCTCTGCTAAAGCATTGCTTCGTAATGGGGCAACACTCTGTATCTCTCTCTGGCAGAGCCCAGCTGCCAAATTGGAAACGTCCAGAGATTGCGCCCACAGGAAAGCTGCCAGCACTGAAAGCTCTAGCTGGTTTTCACTGTCCCTTGGAACTGCATTCGCTGCCACACAGACATTCGCGCTCTGCTAAAGCATTGCTTCGTAATGGGGCAACACTCTGTATCTCTCTCTGGCAGAGCCCGGCTGCCAAATTGGAAACGTCCAGACATTGCGCCCACAGGAAAGCTGCCAGCACTGAAAGCTCTAGCTGGTTTTCACTGTCCCTTGGAACTGCATTCGCTGCCACACAGACATTCGCGCTCTGCTAAAGCTTTGCTTCGTAATGGGGCAACGCTCTGTATCTCTCTCTGGCAGAGCCCGGCTGCCAAATTGGAAACGTCCAAAGATTGCGCCCACAGGAAAGCTGCCAGCACTGAAAGCTCTAGCTGGTGTTCACTGTCCCTTGGAACTGCATTCGCTGCCACACAGACATTCGCGCTCTGCTAAAGCATTGCTTCCTAATGGGGCAACACTCTGTATCTCTCTCTGGCAGAGCCCGGCTGCCAAATTGGAAACGTCCAGAGATTGGGCCCACAGGAAAGCTGCCAGCACTGAAAGCTCTAGCTGGTTTTCACTGTCCCTTGGAACTGCATTCGCTGCCACACAGACATTCGCGCTCTGCTAAAGCATTGCTTCGTAATGGGGCAACACTCTGTATCTCTCTCTGGCAGAGCCCGGCTGCCAAATTGGAAACGTCCAGACATTGCGCCCACAGGAAAGCTGCCAGCACTGAAAGCTCTAGCTGGTTTTCACTGTCCCTTGGAACTGCATTCGCTGCCACACAGACATTCGCGCTCTGCTAAAGCATTGCTTCGTAATGGGGCAACACTCTGTATCTCTCTCTGGCAGAGCCCGGCTGCCAAATTGGAAACGTCCAGAGATTGCGCCCACAGGAAAGCTGCCAGCACTGAAAGCTCTAGCTGGTTTTCACTGTCCCTTGGAACTGCATTCGCTGCCACACAGACATTCGCGCTCTGCTAAAGCATTGCTTCCTAATGGGGCAACACTCTGTATCTCTCTCTGGCAGAGCCCGGCTGCCAAATTGGAAACGTCCAGAGATTGCGCCCACAGGAAAGCTGCCAGCACTGAAAGCTCTAGCTGGTTTTCACTGTCCCTTGGAACTGCATTCGCTGCCACACAGACATTCGCGCTCTGCTAAAGCATTGCTTCGTAATGGGGCAACACTCTGTATCTCTCTCTGGCAGAGCCCAGCTGCCAAATTGGAAACGTCCAGAGATTGCGCCCACAGGAAAGCTGCCAGCACTGAAAGCTCTAGCTGGTTTTCACTGTCCCTTGGAACTGCATTCGCTGCCACACAGACATTCGCGCTCTGCTAAAGCATTGCTTCCTAATGGGGCAACACTCTGTATCTCTCTCTGGCAGAGCCCGGCTGCCAAATTGGAAACGTCCAGAGATTGGGCCCACAGGAAAGCTGCCAGCACTGAAAGCTCTAGCTGGTTTTCACTGTCCCTTGGAACTGCATTCGCTGCCACACAGACATTCGCGCTCTGCTAAAGCATTGCTTCGTAATGGGGCAACACTCTGTATCTCTCTCTGGCAGAGCCCGGCTGCCAAATTGGAAACGTCCAGACATTGCGCCCACAGGAAAGCTGCCAGCACTGAAAGCTCTAGCTGGTTTTCACTGTCCCTTGGAACTGCATTCGCTGCCACACAGACATTCGCGCTCTGCTAAAGCATTGCTTCCTAATGGGGCAACACTCTGTATCTCTCTCTGGCAGAGCCCGGCTGCCAAATTGGAAACGTCCAGAGATTGCGCCCACAGGAAAGCTGCCAGCACTGAAAGCTCTAGCTGGTTTTCACTGTCCCTTGGAACTGCATTCGCTGCCACACAGACATTCGCGCTCTGCTAAAGCATTGCTTCGTAATGGGGCAACACTCTGTATCTCTCTCTGGCAGAGCCCGGCTGCCGAATTGGAAACGTCCAGAGATTGCGCCCACAGGAAAGCTGCCAGCACTGAAAGCTCTAGCTGGTTTTCACTGTCCCTTGGAACTGCATTCGCTGCCACACAGACATTCGCGCTCAGCCATAGCATTGCTTCCTAATGGGGCAACACTCTGTATCTCTCTCTGGCAGAGCCCGGCTGCCAAATTGGAAACGTCCAGAGATTGCGCCCACAGGAAAGCTGCCAGCACTGAAAGCTCTAGCTGGTTTTCACTGTCCCTTGGAACTGCATTCGCTGCCACACAGACATTCGCGCTCTGCTAAAGCATTGCTTCCTAATGGGGCAACACTCTGTATCTCTCTCTGGCAGAGCCCGGCTGCCAAATTGGAAACGTCCAGAGATTGCGCCCACAGGAAAGCTGCCAGCACTGAAAGCTCTAGCTGGTTTTCACTGTCCCTTGGAACTGCATTCGCTGCCACACAGACATTCGCGCTCTGCTAAAGCATTGCTTCCTAATGGGGCAACACTCTGTATCTCTCTCTGGCAGAGCCCGGCTGCCAAATTGGAAACGTCCAGACATTGCGCCCACAGGAAAGCTGCCAGCACTGAAAGCTCTAGCTGGTTTTCACTGTCCCTTGGAACTGCATTCGCTGCCACACAGACATTCGCGCTCTGCTAAAGCATTGCTTCGTAATGGGGCAACACTCTGTATCTCTCTCTGGCAGAGCCCGGCTGCCAAATTGGAAACGTCCAGAGATTGCGCCCACAGGAAAGCTGCCAGCACTGAAAGCTGTAGCTGGTTTTCACTGTCCCTTGGAACTGCATTCGCTGCCACACAGACATTCGCGCTCTGCTAAAGCATTGCTTCGTAATGGGGCAACACTCTGTATCTCTCTCTGGCAGAGCCCGGCTGCCAAATTGGAAACGTCCAGAGATTGCGCCCACAGGAAAGCTGCCAGCACTGAAAGCTCTAGCTGGTTTTCACTGTCCGTTGGAACTGCATTCGCTGCCACACAGACATTCGCGCTCTGCTAAAGCATTGCTTCCTAATGGGGCAACACTCTGTATCTCTCTCTGGCAGAGCCCGGCTGCCAAATTGGAAACGTCCAGAGATTGCGCCCACAGGAAAGCTGCCAGCACTGAAAGCTCTAGCTGGTTTTCACTGTCCCTTGGAACTGCATTCGCTGCCACACAGACATTTGCGCTCTGCTAAAGCATTGCTTCGTAATGGGGCAACACTCTGTATCTCTCTCTGGCAGAGCCCGGCTGCCAAATTGGAAACGTCCAGACATTGCGCCCACAGGAAAGCTGCCAGCACTGAAAGCTCTAGCTGGTTTTCACTGTCCCTTGGAACTGCATTCGCTGCCACACAGACATTCGCGCTCTGCTAAAGCATTGCTTCCTAATGGGGCAACACTCTGTATCTCTCTCTGGCAGAGCCCGGCTGCCAAATTGGAAACGTCCAGACATTGCGCCCACAGGAAAGCTGCCAGCACTGAAAGCTCTAGCTGGTTTTCACTGTCCCTTGGAACTGCATTCGCTGCCACACAGACATTCGCGCTCTGCTAAAGCATTGCTTCCTAATGGGGCAACACTCTGTATCTCTCTCTGGCAGAGCCCGGCTGCCAAATTGGAAACGTCCAGAGATTGGGCCCACAGGAAAGCTGCCAGCACTGAAAGCTCTAGCTGGTTTTCACTGTCCCTTGGAACTGCATTCGCTGCCACACAGACATTTGCGCTCTGCTAAAGCATTGCTTCGTAATGGGGCAACACTCTGTATCTCTCTCTGGCAGAGCCCGGCTGCCAAATTGGAAACGTCCAGACATTGCGCCCACAGGAAAGCTGCCAGCACTGAAAGCTCTAGCTGGTTTTCACTGTCCCTTGGAACTGCATTCGCTGCCACACAGACATTCGCGCTCTGCTAAAGCATTGCTTCCTAATGGGGCAACACTCTGTATCTCTCTCTGGCAGAGCCCGGCTGCCAAATTGGAAACGTCCAGAGATTGCGCCCACAGGAAAGCTGCCAGCACTGAAAGCTCTAGCTGGTTTTCACTGTCCCTTGGAACTGCATTCGCTGCCACACAGACATTCGCGCTCTGCTAAAGCATTGCTTCCTAATGGGGCAACACTCTGTATCTCTCTCTGGCAGAGCCCGGCTGCCAAATTGGAAACGTCCAGACATTGCGCCCACAGGAAAGCTGCCAGCACTGAAAGCTCTAGCTGGTTTTCACTGTCCCTTGGAACTGCATTCGCTGCCACACAGACATTTGCGCTCTGCTAAAGCATTGCTTCGTAATGGGGCAACACTCTGTATCTCTCTCTGGCAGAGCCCGGCTGCCAAATTGGAAACGTCCAGAGATTGCGCCCACAGGAAAGCTGCCAGCACTGAAAGCTCTAGCTGGTTTTCACTGTCCCTTGGAACTGCATTCGCTGCCACACAGACATTCGCGCTCTGCTAAAGCATTGCTTCCTAATGGGGCAACACTCTGTATCTCTCTCTGGCAGAGCCCGGCTGCCAAATTGGAAACGTCCAGACATTGCGCCCACAGGAAAGCTGCCAGCACTGAAAGCTCTAGCTGGTTTTCACTGTCCCTTGGAACTGCATTCGCTGCCACACAGACATTCGCGCTCTGCTAAAGCATTGCTTCGTAATGGGGCAACACTCTGTATCTCTCTCTGGCAGAGCCCGGCTGCCAAATTGGAAACGTCCAGACATTGCGCCCACAGGAAAGCTGCCAGCACTGAAAGCTCTAGCTGGTTTTCACTGTCCCTTGGAACTGCATTCGCTGCCACACAGACATTCGCGCTCAGCTATAGCATTGCTTGGTAAGGGGGCAACACTCTGTATCTATCTCTGGCAGAGCCCGGCTGCCAAATTGGAAACGTCCAGAGATTGCGCCCACAGGAAAGCTGCCAGCACTGAAAGCTCTAGCTGGTTTTCACTGTCCCTTGGAACTGCATTCGCTGCCACACAGACATTCGCGCTCTGCTAAAGCATTGCTTCGTAATGGGGCAATACTCTGTACCTCTCTCTGGCAGAGCCCGGCTGCCAAATTGGAAACGTCCAGAGATTGCGCCCACAGGAAAGCTGCCAGCACTGAAAGCTCTAGCTGGTTTTCACTGTCCCTTGGAACTGCATTCGCTGCCACACAGACATTCGCGCTCTGCTAAAGCATTGCTTCCTAATGGGGCAACACTCTGTATCTCTCTCTGGCAGAGCCCGGCTGCCAAATTGGAAACGCCCAGAGATTGCGCCCACAGGAAAGCTGCCAGCACTGAAAGCTCTAGCTGGTTTTCACTGTCCCTTGGAACTGCATTCGCTGCCACACAGACATTCGCGCTCTGCTAAAGCATTGCTTCGTAATGGGGCAACACTCTGTATCTCTCTCTGGCAGAGCCCGGCTGCCAAATTGGAAACGTCCAGAGATTGCGCCCACAGGAAAGCTGCCAGCACTGAAAGCTCTAGCTGGTTTTCACTGTCCCTTGGAACTGCATTCGCTGCCACACAGACATTCGCGCTCAGCCATAGCATTGCTTGGTAAGGGGGCAACACTCTGTATCTCTCTCTGGCAGAGCCCGGCTGCCAAATTGGAAACGTCCAGAGATTGCGCCCACAGGAAAGCTGCCAGCACTGAAAGCTGTAGCTGGTTTTCACTGTCCCTTGGAACTGCATTCGCTGCCACACAGACATTCGCGCTCTGCTAAAGCATTGCTTCCTAATGGGGCAACACTCTGTATCTCTCTCTGGCAGAGCCCGGCTGCCAAATTGGAAACGTCCAGAGATTGCGCCCACAGGAAAGCTGCCAGCACTGAAAGCTCTAGCTGGTTTTCACTGTCCCTTGGAACTGCATTCGCTGCCACACAGACATTCGCGCTCTGCTAAAGCATTGCTTCGTAATGGGGCAACACTCTGTATCTCTCTCTGGCAGAGCCCGGCTGCCAAATTGGAAACGTTCAGACATTGCGCCCACAGGAAAGCTGCCAGCACTGAAAGCTCTAGCTGGTTTTCACTGTCCCTTGGAACTGCATTCGCTGCCACACAGACATTCGCGCTCTGCTAAAGCATTGCTTCGTAATGGGGCAACACTCTGTATCTCTCTCTGGCAGAGCCCGGCTGCCAAATTGGAAACGCCCAGACATTGCGCCCACAGGAAAGCTGCCAGCACTGAAAGCTCTAGCTGGTTTTCACTGTCCCTTGGAACTGCATTCGCTGCCACACAGACATTCGCGCTCTGCTAAAGCATTGCTTCGTAATGGGACAACACTCTGTATCTCTCTCTGGCAGAGCCCGGCTGCCAAATTGGAAACGTCCAGAGATTGCGCCCACAGGAAAGCTGCCAGCACTGAAAGCTCTAGCTGGTTTTCACTGTCCCTTGGAACTGCATTCGCTGCCACACAGACATTCGCGCTCTGCTAAAGCATTGCTTCCTAATGGGGCAACACTCTGTATCTCTCTCTGGCAGAGCCCGGCTGCCAAATTGGAAACGTTCAGACATTGCGCCCACAGGAAAGCTGCCAGCACTGAAAGCTCTAGCTGGTTTTCACTGTCCCTTGGAACTGCATTCGCTGCCACACAGACATTCGCGCTCTGCTAAAGCATTGCTTCGTAATGGGGCAACACTCTGTATCTCTCTCTGGCAGAGCCCGGCTGCCAAATTGGAAACGTGCAGAGATTGCGCCCACAGGAAAGCTGCCAGCACTGAAAGCTCTAGCTGGTTTTCACTGTCCCTTGGAACTGCATTGGCTGCCACACAGATATTTGCGCTCTGCTAAAACATTGCTTCGTAATGGGGCAACACACTGTATCTCTCTCTGGCAGAGCCCGGCTGCCAAATTGGAAACGTCCAGAGATTGCGCCCACAGGAAAGCTGCCAGCACTGAAAGCTCTAGCTGGTTTTCACTGTCCCTTGGAACTGCATTCGCTGCCACACAGACGTTCGCGCTCTGCTAAAGCATTGCTTCGTAATGGGGCAACACTCTGTAACTCTCTCTGGCAGAGCCCGGCTGCCAAATTGGAAACGTCCAGAGATTGCGCCCACAGGAAAGCTGCCAGCACTGAAAGCTCTAGCTGGTTTTCACTGTCCCTTGGAACTGCATTCGCTGCCACACAGACATTTGCGCTCTGCTAAAGCATTGCTTTGTAATGGGGCAACACTCTGTATCTCTCTCTGGCAGAGCCCGGCTGCCAAATTGGAAACGTCCAGAGATTGCGCCCACAGGAAAGCTGCCAGCACTGAAAGCTCTAGCTGGTTTTCACTGTCCCTTGGAAGTGCATTCGCAGCCACACAGACATTCGCGCTCTGCTCAAGCTTAACTTGGTAATTGGGCAACACTCTGTATCTCTCTCTGGCAGAGCCCGGCTGCCAAATTGGAAACGTCCAGAGATTGCGCCTACAGGAAAGCTGCCAGCACTGAAAGCTCTAGCTGGTTTTCACTGTCCCTTGGAACTGCATTCGCTGCCACACAGACATTCGCGCTCTGCTAAAGCATTGCTTCGTAATGGGGCAACACTCTGTATCTCTCTCTGGCAGAGCCCGACTGCCAAATTGGAAACGTCCAGAGATTGTGCCCACAGGAAAGCTGCCAGCACTGAAAGCTCTAGCTGGTTTTCACTGTCCCTTGGAACTGCATTCGCTGCCACACAGACATTCGCGCTCCGGTAAAGCATTGCTTCCTAATGGGGCAACACTCTGTATCTCTCTGTGGCAGAGCCCGGCTGCCAAACTGGAAACGTCCAGAGATTGCGCCCACAGGAAAGCTGCCAGCACTGAAAGCTGTAGCTGGTTTTCACTGTCCCTTGGAACTGCATTCGCTGCCACACAGACATTCACGCACTGCTAAAGCTTAACTTGGTAAATGGGCAACACTCTGTATCTCTCTCTGGCAGAGCCCGGCTGCCAAATTGGAAACGCCCAGACATTGCGCCCACAGGAAAGCTGCCAGCACTGAAAGCTCTAGCTGGTTTTCACTGTCCCTTGGAACTGCATTCGCTGCCACACAGACGTTCGCGCTCTGCTAAAGCATTGCTTCGTAATGGGGCAACACTCTGTAACTCTCTCTGGCAGAGCCCGGCTGCCAAATTGGAAACGTCCAGAGATTGCGCCCACAGGAAAGCTGCCAGCACTGAAAGCTCTAGCTGGTTTTCACTGTCCCTTGGAACTGCATTCGCTGCCACACAGACATTTGCGCTCTGCTAAAGCATTGCTTTGTAATGGGGCAACACTCTGTATCTCTCTCTGGCAGAGCCCGGCTGCCAAATTGGAAACGTCCAGAGATTGCGCCCACAGGAAAGCTGCCAGCACTGAAAGCTCTAGCTGGTTTTCACTGTCCCTTGGAAGTGCATTCGCAGCCACACAGACATTCGCGCTTTGCTCAAGCTTAACTTGGTAATTGGGCAACACTCTGTATCTCTCTCTGGCAGAGCCCGGCTGCCAAATTGGAAACGTCCAGAGATTGCGCCTACAGGAAAGCTGCCAGCACTGAAAGCTCTAGCTGGTTTTCACTGTCCCTTGGAACTGCATTCGCTGCCACACAGACATTCGCGCTCCGGTAAAGCATTGCTTCGTAATGGGGCAACACTCTGTATCTCTCTCTGGCAGAGCCCGACTGCCAAATTGGAAACGTCCAGAGATTGTGCCCACAGGAAAGCTGCCAGCACTGAAAGCTCTAGCTGGTTTTCACTGTCCCTTGGAACTGCATTCGCTGCCACACAGACATTCGCGCTCCGGTAAAGCATTGCTTCCTAATGGGGCAACACTCTGTATCTCTCTGTGGCAGAGCCCGGCTGCCAAACTGGAAACGTCCAGAGATTGCGCCCACAGGAAAGCTGCCAGCACTGAAAGCTGTAGCTGGTTTTCACTGTCCCTTGGAACTGCATTCGCTGCCACACAGACATTCACGCACTGCTAAAGCTTAACTTGGTAAATGGGCAACACTCTGTATCTCTCTCTGGCAGAGCCCGGCTGCCAAATTGGAAACGCCCAGACATTGCGCCCACAGGAAAGCTGCCAGCACTGAAAGCTCTAGCTGGTTTTCACTGTCCCTTGGAACTGCATTCGCTGCCACACAGACATTCGCGCTCTGCTAAAGCATTGCTTCGTAATGGGACAACACTCTGTATCTCTCTCTGGCAGAGCCCGGCTGCCAAATTGGAAACGTCCAGAGATTGCGCCCACAGGAAAGCTGCCAGCACTGAAAGCTCTAGCTGGTTTTCACTGTCCCTTGGAACTGCATTCGCTGCCACACAGACATTCGCGCTCTGCTAAAGCATTGCTTCCTAATGGGGCAACACTCTGTATCTCTCTCTGGCAGAGCCCGGCTGCCAAATTGGAAACGTTCAGACATTGCGCCCACAGGAAAGCTGCCAGCACTGAAAGCTCTAGCTGGTTTTCACTGTCCCTTGGAACTGCATTCGCTGCCACACAGACATTCGCGCTCTGCTAAAGCATTGCTTCGTAATGGGGCAACACTCTGTATCTCTCTCTGGCAGAGCCCGGCTGCCAAATTGGAAACGTGCAGAGATTGCGCCCACAGGAAAGCTGCCAGCACTGAAAGCTCTAGCTGGTTTTCACTGTCCCTTGGAACTGCATTGGCTGCCACACAGACATTTGCGCTCTGCTAAAACATTGCTTCGTAATGGGGCAACACTCTGTATCTCTCTCTGGCAGAGCCCGGCTGCCAAATTGGAAACGTCCAGAGATTGCGCCCACAGGAAAGCTGCCAGCACTGAAAGCTCTAGCTGGTTTTCACTGTCCCTTGGAACTGCATTCGCTGCCACACAGACGTTCGCGCTCTGCTAAAGCATTGCTTCGTAATGGGGCAACAGTCTGTAACTCTCTCTGGCAGAGCCCGGCTGCCAAATTGGAAACGTCCAGAGATTGCGCCCACAGGAAAGCTGCCAGCACTGAAAGCTCTAGCTGGTTTTCACTGTCCCTTGGAACTGCATTCGCTGCCACACAGACATTTGCGCTCTGCTAAAGCATTGCTTTGTAATGGGGCAACACTCTGTATCTCTCTCTGGCAGAGCCCGGCTGCCAAATTGGAAACGTCCAGAGATTGCGCCCACAGGAAAGCTGCCAGCACTGAAAGCTCTAGCTGGTTTTCACTGTCCCTTGGAACTGCATTCGCTGCCACACAGACATTTGCGCTCTGCTAAAGCATTGCTTTGTAATGGGGCAACACTCTGTATCTCTCTCTGGCAGAGCCCGGCTGCCAAATTGGAAACGCCCAGAGATTGCGCCCACAGGAAAGCTGCCAGCACTGAAAGCTCTAGCTGGTTTTCACTGTCCCTTGGAACTGCATTCGCTGCCACACAGACATTCGCGCTCTGCTAAAGCATTGCTTCGTAATGGGGCAACACTCTGTATCTCTCTCTGGCAGAGCCCGACTGCCAAATTGGAAACGTCCAGAGATTGTGCCCACAGGAAAGCTGCCAGCACTGAAAGCTCTAGCTGGTTTTCACTGTCCCTTGGAACTGCATTCGCTGCCACACAGACATTCGCGCTCCGGTAAAGCATTGCTTCCTAATGGGGCAACACTCTGTATCTCTCTGTGGCAGAGCCCGGCTGCCAAACTGGAAACGTCCAGAGATTGCGCCCACAGGAAAGCTGCCAGCACTGAAAGCTGTAGCTGGTTTTCACTGTCCCTTGGAACTGCATTCGCTGCCACACAGACATTCACGCACTGCTAAAGCTTAACTTGGTAAATGGGCAACACTCTGTATCTCTCTCTGGCAGAGCCCGGCTGCCAAATTGGAAACGTCCAGTGATTGCGCCTACAGGAAAGCTGCCAGCACTGAAAGCTCTAGCTGGTTTTCACTGTCCCTTGGAACTGCATTCGCTGCCACACAGACATTCACGCTCTGCTAAAGCATTGCTTCGTAATGGGGCAACACTCTGTATCTCTCTCTGGCAGAGCCCGGCTGCCAAATTGGAAACGTCCAGAGATTGCGCCCACAGGAAAGCTGCCAGCACTGAAAGCTCTAGCTGGTTTTCACTGTCCCTTGGAACTGCATTCGCTGCCACACAGACATTCGCGCTCTGCTAAAGCATTGCTTCGTAATGGGGCAACACTCTGTATCTCTCTGTGGCAGAGCCCGGCTGCCAAATTGGAAACGTCCAGAGATTGCGCCCACAGGAAAGCTGCCAGCACTGAAAGCTCTAGCTGGTTTTCACTGTCCCTTGGAACTGCATTCGCTGCCACACAGACATTCGCGCTCAGCCATAGCATTGCTTGGTAAGGGGGCAACATTCTGTATCTCTCTCTGGCAGAGCCCGGCTGCCAAATTGGAAACGTCCAGAGATTGCGCCCACAGGAAAGCTGCCAGCACTGAAAGCTCTAGCTGGTTTTCACTGTCCCTTGGAACTGCATTCGCTGCCACACAGACATTCGCGCTCTGCTAAAGCATTGCTTCCTAATGGGGCAACACTCTGTATCTCTCTGTGGCAGAGCCCGGCTGCCAAATTGGAAACGTCCAGAGATTGCGCCCACAGGAAAGCTGCCAGCACTGAAAGCTCTAGCTGGTTTTCACTGTCCCTTGGAACTGCATTCGCTGCCACACAGACATTCGCGCTCAGCCATAGCATTGCTTGGTAAGGGGGCAACATTCTGTATCTCTCTCTGGCAGAGCCCGGCTGCCAAATTGGAAACGTCCAGAGATTGCGCCCACAGGAAAGCTGCCAGCACTGAAAGCTCTAGCTGGTTTTCACTGTCCCTTGGAACTGCATTCGCTGCCACACAGACATTCGCGCTCTGCTAAAGCATTGCTTCGTAATGGGGCAACACTCTGTATCTCTCTCTGGCAGAGCCCGGCTGCCAAATTGGAAACGCCCAGACATTGCGCCCACAGGAAAGCTGCCAGCACTGAAAGCTCTAGCTGGTTTTCACTGTCCCTTGGAACTGCATTCGCTGCCACACAGACATTCGCGCTCTGCTAAAGCATTGCTTCGTAATGGGACAACACTCTGTATCTCTCTCTGGCAGAGCCCGGCTGCCAAATTGGAAACGTCCAGAGATTGCGCCCACAGGAAAGCTGCCAGCACTGAAAGCTCTAGCTGGTTTTCACTGTCCCTTGGAACTGCATTCGCTGCCACACAGACATTCGCGCTCTGCTAAAGCATTGCTTCCTAATGGGGCAACACTCTGTATCTCTCTCTGGCAGAGCCCGGCTGCCAAAGTGGAAACGTTCAGACATTGCGCCCACAGGAAAGCTGCCAGCACTGAAAGCTCTAGCTGGTTTTCACTGTCCCTTGGAACTGCATTCGCTGCCACACAGACATTCGCGCTCTGCTAAAGCATTGCTTCGTAATGGGGCAACACTCTGTATCTCTCTCTGGCAGAGCCCGGCTGCCAAATTGGAAACGTGCAGAGATTGCGCCCACAGGAAAGCTGCCAGCACTGAAAGCTCTAGCTGGTTTTCACTGTCCCTTGGAACTGCATTGGCTGCCACACAGATATTTGCGCTCTGCTAAAACATTGCTTCGTAATGGGGCAACACACTGTATCTCTCTCTGGCAGAGCCCGGCTGCCAAATTGGAAACGTCCAGAGATTGCGCCCACAGGAAAGCTGCCAGCACTGAAAGCTCTAGCTGGTTTTCACTGTCCCTTGGAACTGCATTCGCTGCCACACAGACGTTCGCGCTCTGCTAAAGCATTGCTTCGTAATGGGGCAACACTCTGTAACTCTCTCTGGCAGACCCCGGCTGCCAAATTGGAAACGTCCAGAGATTGCGCCCACAGGAAAGCTGCCAGCACTGAAAGCTCTAGCTGGTTTTCACTGTCCCTTGGAACTGCATTCGCTGCCACACAGACATTTGCGCTCTGCTAAAGCATTGCTTTGTAATGGGGCAACACTCTGTATCTCTCTCTGGCAGAGCCCGGCTGCCAAATTGGAAACGTCCAGAGATTGCGCCCACAGGAAAGCTGCCAGCACTGAAAGCTCTAGCTGGTTTTCACTGTCCCTTGGAAGTGCATTCGCAGCCACACAGACATTCGCGCTCTGCTCAAGCTTAACTTGGTAATTGGGCAACACTCTGTATCTCTCTCTGGCAGAGCCCGGCTGCCAAATTGGAAACGTCCAGAGATTGCGCCTACAGGAAAGCTGCCAGCACTGAAAGCTCTAGCTGGTTTTCACTGTCCCTTGGAACTGCATTCGCTGCCACACAGACATTCGCGCTCTGCTAAAGCATTGCTTCGTAATGGGGCAACACTCTGTATCTCTCTCTGGCAGAGCCCGACTGCCAAATTGGAAACGTCCAGAGATTGTGCCCACAGGAAAGCTGCCAGCACTGAAAGCTCTAGCTGGTTTTCACTGTCCCTTGGAACTGCATTCGCTGCCACACAGACATTCGCGCTCCGGTAAAGCATTGCTTACTAATGGGGCAACACTCTGTATCTCTCTGTGGCAGAGCCCGGCTGCCAAACTGGAAACGTCCAGAGATTGCGCCCACAGGAAAGCTGCCAGCACTGAAAGCTGTAGCTGGTTTTCACTGTCCCTTGGAACTGCATTCGCTGCCACACAGACATTCACGCACTGCTAAAGCTTAACTTGGTAAATGGGCAACACTCTGTATCTCTCTCTGGCAGAGCCCGGCTGCCAAATTGGAAACGTCCAGTGATTGCGCCTACAGGAAAGCTGCCAGCACTGAAAGCTCTAGCTGGTTTTCACTGTCCCTTGGAACTGCATTCGCTGCCACACAGACATTCACGCTCTGCTAAAGCATTGCTTCGTAATGGGGCAACACTCTGTATCTCTCTCTGGCAGAGCCCGGCTGCCAAATTGGAAACGTCCAGAGATTGCGCCCACAGGAAAGATGCCAGCACTGAAAGCTCTAGCTGGTTTTCACTGTCCCTTGGAACTGCATTCGCTGCCACACAGACATTCGCGCTCAGCCATAGCATTGCTTGGTAAGGGGGCAACATTCTGTATCTCTCTCTGGCAGAGCCCGGCTGCCAAATTGGAAACGTCCAGAGATTGCGCCCACAGGAAAGCTGCCAGCACTGAAAGCTCTAGCTGGTTTTCACTGTCCCTTGGAACTGCATTCGCTGCCACACAGACATTCGCGCTCTGCTAAAGCATTGCTTCCTAATGGGGCAACACTCTGTATCTCTCTCTGGCAGAGCCCGGCTGCCAAATTGGAAACGTCCAGAGATTGCGCCCACAGGAAAGCTGCCAGCACTGAAAGCTCTAGCTGGTTTTCACTGTCCCTTGGAACTGCATTCGCTGCCACACAGACATTCGCGCTCTGCTAAAGCATTGCTTCCTAATGGGGCAACACTCTGTATCTCTCTCTGGCAGAGCCCGGCTGCCAAATTGGAAACGTCCAGAGATTGCGCCCACAGGAAAGCTGCCAGCACTGAAAGCTCTAGCTGGTTTTCACTGTCCCTTGGAACTGCATTCGCTGCCACACAGACATTCGCGCTCTGCTAAAGCATTGCTTCGTAATGGGGCAACACTCTGTATCTCTCTCTGGCAGAGCCCGGCTGCCAAATTGGAAACGTCCAAAGATTGCGCCCACAGGAAAGCTGCCAGCACTGAAAGCTCTAGCTGGTTTTCACTGTCCCTTGGAACTGCATTCGCTGCCACACAGACATTCGCGCTCTGCTAAAGCATTGCTTCGTAATGGGACAACACTCTGTATCTCTCTCTGGCAGAGCCCGGCTGCCAAATTGGAAACGTCCAGAGATTGCGCCCACAGGAAAGCTGCCAGCACTGAAAGCTCTAGCTGGTTTTCACTGTCCCTTGGAACTGCATTCGCTGCCACACAGACATTCGCGCTCTGCTAAAGCATTGCTTCCTAATGGGGCAACACTCTGTATCTCTCTCTGGCAGAGCCCGGCTGCCAAAGTGGAAACGTTCAGACATTGCGCCCACAGGAAAGCTGCCAGCACTGAAAGCTCTAGCTGGTTTTCACTGTCCCTTGGAACTGCATTCGCTGCCACACAGACATTCGCGCTCTGCTAAAGCATTGCTTCGTAATGGGGCAACACTCTGTATCTCTCTCTGGCAGAGCCCGGCTGCCAAATTGGAAACGTGCAGAGATTGCGCCCACAGGAAAGCTGCCAGCACTGAAAGCTCTAGCTGGTTTTCACTGTCCCTTGGAACTGCATTGGCTGCCACACAGATATTTGCGCTCTGCTAAAACATTGCTTCGTAATGGGGCAACACACTGTATCTCTCTCTGGCAGAGCCCGGCTGCCAAATTGGAAACGTCCAGAGATTGCGCCCACAGGAAAGCTGCCAGCACTGAAAGCTCTAGCTGGTTTTCACTGTCCCTTGGAACTGCATTCGCTGCCACACAGACGTTCGCGCTCTGCTAAAGCATTGCTTCGTAATGGGGCAACACTCTGTAACTCTCTCTGGCAGAGCCCGGCTGCCAAATTGGAAACGTCCAGAGATTGCGCCCACAGGAAAGCTGCCAGCACTGAAAGCTCTAGCTGGTTTTCACTGTCCCTTGGAACTGCATTCGCTGCCACACAGACATTTGCGCTCTGCTAAAGCATTGCTTTGTAATGGGGCAACACTCTGTATCTCTCTCTGGCAGAGCCCGGCTGCCAAATTGGAAACGTCCAGAGATTGCGCCCACAGGAAAGCTGCCAGCACTGAAAGCTCTAGCTGGTTTTCACTGTCCCTTGGAAGTGCATTCGCAGCCACACAGACATTCGCGCTCTGCTCAAGCTTAACTTGGTAATTGGGCAACACTCTGTATCTCTCTCTGGCAGAGCCCGGCTGCCAAATTGGAAACGTCCAGAGATTGCGCCTACAGGAAAGCTGCCAGCACTGAAAGCTCTAGCTGGTTTTCACTGTCCCTTGGAACTGCATTCGCTGCCACACAGACATTCACGCTCTGCTAAAGCATTGCTTCGTAATGGGGCAACACTCTGTATCTCTCTCTGGCAGAGCCCGACTGCCAAATTGGAAACGTCCAGAGATTGCGCCTACAGGAAAGCTGCCAGCACTGAAAGCTCTAGCTGGTTTTCACTGTCCCTTGGAACTGCATTCGCTGCCACACAGACATTCGCGCTCTGCTAAAGCATTGCTTCGTAATGGGGCAACACTCTGTATCTCTCTCTGGCAGAGCCCGACTGCCAAATTGGAAACGTCCAGAGATTGTGCCCACAGGAAAGCTGCCAGCACTGAAAGCTCTAGCTGGTTTTCACTGTCCCTTGGAACTGCATTCGCTGCCACACAGACATTCGCGCTCCGGTAAAGCATTGCTTCCTAATGGGGCAACACTCTGTATCTCTCTGTGGCAGAGCCCGGCTGCCAAACTGGAAACGTCCAGAGATTGCGCCCACAGGAAAGCTGCCAGCACTGAAAGCTGTAGCTGGTTTTCACTGTCCCTTGGAACTGCATTCGCTGCCACACAGACATTCACGCACTGCTAAAGCTTAACTTGGTAAATGGGCAACACTCTGTATCTCTCTCTGGCAGAGCCCGGCTGCCAAATTGGAAACGTCCAGTGATTGCGCCTACAGGAAAGCTGCCAGCACTGAAAGCTCTAGCTGGTTTTCACTGTCCCTTGGAACTGCATTCGCTGCCACACAGACATTCACGCTCTGCTAAAGCATTGCTTCGTAATGGGGCAACACTCTGTATCTCTCTCTGGCAGAGCCCGGCTGCCAAATTGGAAACGTCCAGAGATTGCGCCCACAGGAAAGATGCCAGCACTGAAAGCTCTAGCTGGTTTTCACTGTCCCTTGGAACTGCATTCGCTGCCACACAGACATTCGCGCTCAGCCATAGCATTGCTTGGTAAGGGGGCAACATTCTGTATCTCTCTCTGGCAGAGCCCGGCTGCCAAATTGGAAACGTCCAGAGATTGCGCCCACAGGAAAGCTGCCAGCACTGAAAGCTCTAGCTGGTTTTCACTGTCCCTTGGAACTGCATTCGCTGCCACACAGACATTCGCGCTCTGCTAAAGCATTGCTTCCTAATGGGGCAACACTCTGTATCTCTCTCTGGCAGAGCCCGGCTGCCAAATTGGAAACGTCCAGAGATTGCGCCCACAGGAAAGCTGCCAGCACTGAAAGCTCTAGCTGGTTTTCACTGTCCCTTGGAACTGCATTCGCTGCCACACAGACATTCGCGCTCTGCTAAAGCATTGCTTCCTAATGGGGCAACACTCTGTATCTCTCTCTGGCAGAGCCCGGCTGCCAAATTGGAAACGTCCAGAGATTGCGCCCACAGGAAAGCTGCCAGCACTGAAAGCTCTAGCTGGTTTTCACTGTCCCTTGGAACTGCATTCGCTGCCACACAGACATTCGCGCTCTGCTAAAGCATTGCTTCGTAATGGGGCAACACTCTGTATCTCTCTCTGGCAGAGCCCGGCTGCCAAATTGGAAACGCCCAGACATTGCGCCCACAGGAAAGCTGCCAGCACTGAAAGCTCTAGCTGGTTTTCACTGTCCCTTGGAACTGCATTCGCTGCCACACAGACATTCGCGCTCTGCTAAAGCATTGCTTCGTAATGGGACAACACTCTGTATCTCTCTCTGGCAGAGCCCGGCTGCCAAATTGGAAACGTCCAGAGATTGCGCCCACAGGAAAGCTGCCAGCACTGAAAGCTCTAGCTGGTTTTCACTGTCCCTTGGAACTGCATTCGCTGCCACACAGACATTCGCGCTCTGCTAAAGCATTGCTTCCTAATGGGGCAACACTCTGTATCTCTCTCTGGCAGAGCCCGGCTGCCAAAGTGGAAACGTTCAGACATTGCGCCCACAGGAAAGCTGCCAGCACTGAAAGCTCTAGCTGGTTTTCACTGTCCCTTGGAACTGCATTCGCTGCCACACAGACATTCGCGCTCTGCTAAAGCATTGCTTCGTAATGGGGCAACACTCTGTATCTCTCTCTGGCAGAGCCCGGCTGCCAAATTGGAAACGTGCAGAGATTGCGCCCACAGGAAAGCTGCCAGCACTGAACGCTCTAGCTGGTTTTCACTGTCCCTTGGAACTGCATTGGCTGCCACACAGATATTTGCGCTCTGCTAAAACATTGCTTCGTAATGGGGCAACACACTGTATCTCTCTCTGGCAGAGCCCGGCTGCCAAATTGGAAACGTCCAGAGATTGCGCCCACAGGAAAGCTGCCAGCACTGAAAGCTCTAGCTGGTTTTCACTGTCCCTTGGAACTGCATTCGCTGCCACACAGACGTTCGCGCTCTGCTAAAGCATTGCTTCGTAATGGGGCAACACTCTGTAACTCTCTCTGGCAGAGCCCGGCTGCCAAATTGGAAACGTCCAGAGATTGCGCCCACAGGAAAGCTGCCAGCACTGAAAGCTCTAGCTGGTTTTCACTGTCCCTTGGAACTGCATTCGCTGCCACACAGACATTTGCGCTCTGCTAAAGCATTGCTTTGTAATGGGGCAACACTCTGTATCTCTCTCTGGCAGAGCCCGGCTGCCAAATTGGAAACGTCCAGAGATTGCGCCCACAGGAAAGCTGCCAGCACTGAAAGCTCTAGCTGGTTTTCACTGTCCCTTGGAAGTGCATTCGCAGCCACACAGACATTCGCGCTCTGCTCAAGCTTAACTTGGTAATTGGGCAACACTCTGTATCTCTCTCTGGCAGAGCCCGGCTGCCAAATTGGAAACGTCCAGAGATTGCGCCTACAGGAAAGCTGCCAGCACTGAAAGCTCTAGCTGGTTTTCACTGTCCCTTGGAACTGCATTCGCTGCCACACAGACATTCACGCTCTGCTAAAGCATTGCTTCGTAATGGGGCAACACTCTGTATCTCTCTCTGGCAGAGCCCGACTGCCAAATTGGAAACGTCCAGAGATTGCGCCTACAGGAAAGCTGCCAGCACTGAAAGCTCTAGCTGGTTTTCACTGTCCCTTGGAACTGCATTCGCTGCCACACAGACATTCGCGCTCTGCTAAAGCATTGCTTCGTAATGGGGCAACACTCTGTATCTCTCTCTGGCAGAGCCCGACTGCCAAATTGGAAACGTCCAGAGATTGTGCCCACAGGAAAGCTGCCAGCACTGAAAGCTCTAGCTGGTTTTCACTGTCCCTTGGAACTGCATTCGCTGCCACACAGACATTCGCGCTCCGGTAAAGCATTGCTTCCTAATGGGGCAACACTCTGTATCTCTCTGTGGCAGAGCCCGGCTGCCAAACTGGAAACGTCCAGAGATTGCGCCCACAGGAAAGCTGCCAGCACTGAAAGCTGTAGCTGGTTTTCACTGTCCCTTGGAACTGCATTCGCTGCCACACAGACATTCACGCACTGCTAAAGCTTAACTTGGTAAATGGGCAACACTCTGTATCTCTCTCTGGCAGAGCCCGGCTGCCAAATTGGAAACGTCCAGTGATTGCGCCTACAGGAAAGCTGCCAGCACTGAAAGCTCTAGCTGGTTTTCACTGTCCCTTGGAACTGCATTCGCTGCCACACAGACATTCACGCTCTGCTAAAGCATTGCTTCGTAATGGGGCAACACTCTGTATCTCTCTCTGGCAGAGCCCGGCTGCCAAATTGGAAACGTCCAGAGATTGCGCCCACAGGAAAGCTGCCAGCACTGAAAGCTCTAGCTGGTTTTCACTGTCCCTTGGAACTGCATTCGCTGCCACACAGACATTCGCGCTCTGCTAAAGCATTGCTTCGTAATGGGGCAACACTCTGTATCTCTCTGTGGCAGAGCCCGGCTGCCAAATTGGAAACGTCCAGAGATTGCGCCCACAGGAAAGCTGCCAGCACTGAAAGCTCTAGCTGGTTTTCACTGTCCCTTGGAACTGCATTCGCTGCCACACAGACATTCGCGCTCAGCCATAGCATTGCTTGGTAAGGGGGCAACATTCTGTATCTCTCTCTGGCAGAGCCCGGCTGCCAAATTGGAAACGTCCAGAGATTGCGCCCACAGGAAAGCTGCCAGCACTGAAAGCTCTAGCTGGTTTTCACTGTCCCTTGGAACTGCATTCGCTGCCACACAGACATTCGCGCTCTGCTAAAGCATTGCTTCCTAATGGGGCAACACTCTGTATCTCTCTGTGGCAGAGCCCGGCTGCCAAATTGGAAACGTCCAGAGATTGCGCCCACAGGAAAGCTGCCAGCACTGAAAGCTCTAGCTGGTTTTCACTGTCCCTTGGAACTGCATTCGCTGCCACACAGACATTCGCGCTCAGCCATAGCATTGCTTGGTAAGGGGGCAACATTCTGTATCTCTCTCTGGCAGAGCCCGGCTGCCAAATTGGAAACGTCCAGAGATTGCGCCCACAGGAAAGCTGCCAGCACTGAAAGCTCTAGCTGGTTTTCACTGTCCCTTGGAACTGCATTCGCTGCCACACAGACATTCGCGCTCTGCTAAAGCATTGCTTCCTAATGGGGCAACACTCTGTATCTCTCTGTGGCAGAGCTCGGCTGCCAAATTGGAAACGTCCAGAGATTGCGCCCACAGGAAAGCTGCCAGCACTGAAAGCTGTAGCTGGTTTTCACTGTCCCTTGGAACTGCATTCGCTGCCACACAGACATTCGCGCTCTGCTAAAGCATTGCTTCGTAATGGGGCAACACTCTGTAACTCTCTCTGGCAGAGCCCGGCTGCCAAATTGGAAACGTCCAGTGATTGCGCCTACAGGAAAGCTGCCAGCACTGAAAGCTCTAGCTGGTTTTCACTGTCCCTTGGAACTGCATTCGCTGCCACACAGACATTCACGCTCTGCTAAAGCATTGCTTCGTAATGGGGCAACACTCTGTATCTCTCTCTGGCAGAGCCCAGCTGCCAAATTGGAAACGTCCAGAGATTGCGCCCACAGGAAAGCTGCCAGCACTGAAAGCTCTAGCTGGTTTTCACTGTCCCTTGGAACTGCATTCGCTGCCACACAGACATTCGCGCTCTGCTAAAGCATTGCTTCGTAATGGGGCAACACTCTGTATCTCTCTGTGGCAGAGCCCGGCTGCCAAATTGGAAACGTCCAGAGATTGCGCCCACAGGAAAGCTGCCAGCACTGAAAGCTCTAGCTGGTTTTCACTGTCCCTTGGAACTGCATTCGCTGCCACACAGACATTCGCGCTCTGCTAAAGCATTGCTTCGTAATGGGGCAACACTCTGTATCTCTCTCTGGCAGAGCCCGACTGCCAAATTGGAAACGTCCAGAGATTGTGCCCACAGGAAAGCTGCCAGCACTGAAAGCTCTAGCTGGTTTTCACTGTCCCTTGGAACTGCATTCGCTGCCACACAGACATTCGCGCTCCGGTAAAGCATTGCTTCCTAATGGGGCAACACTCTGTATCTCTCTGTGGCAGAGCCCGGCTGCCAAACTGGAAACGTCCAGAGATTGCGCCCACAGGAAAGCTGCCAGCACTGAAAGCTGTAGCTGGTTTTCACTGTCCCTTGGAACTGCATTCGCTGCCACACAGACATTCACGCACTGCTAAAGCTTAACTTGGTAAATGGGCAACACTCTGTATCTCTCTCTGGCAGAGCCCGGCTGCCAAATTGGAAACGTCCAGTGATTGCGCCTACAGGAAAGACGCCAGCACTGAAAGCTCTAGCTGGTTTTCACTGTCCCTTGGAACTGCATTCGCTGCCACACAGACATTCACGCTCTGCTAAAGCATTGCTTCGTAATGGGGCAACACTCTGTATCTCTCTCTGGCAGAGCCCGGCTGCCAAATTGGAAACGTCCAGAGATTGCGCCCACAGGAAAGCTGCCAGCACTGAAAGCTCTAGCTGGTTTTCACTGTCCCTTGGAACTGCATTCGCTGCCACACAGACATTCGCGCTCTGCTAAAGCATTGCTTCGTAATGGGGCAACACTCTGTATCTCTCTGTGGCAGAGCCCGGCTGCCAAATTGGAAACGTCCAGAGATTGCGCCCACAGGAAAGCTGCCAGCACTGAAAGCTCTAGCTGGTTTTCACTGTCCCTTGGAACTGCATTCGCTGCCACACAGACATTCGCGCTCTGCTAAAGCATTGCTTCCTAATGGGGCAACACTCTCTATCTCTCTCTGGCAGAGCCCGGCTGCCAAATTGGAAACGTCCAGAGATTGCGCCCACAGGAAAGCTGCCAGCACTGAAAGCTCTAGCTGGTTTTCACTGTCCCTTGGAACTGCATTCGCTGCCACACAGACATTCGCGCTCAGCCATAGCATTGCTTGGTAAGGGGGCAACATTCTGTATCTCTCTCTGGCAGAGCCCGGCTGCCAAATTGGAAACGTCCAGAGATTGCGCCCACAGGAAAGCTGCCAGCACTGAAAGCTCTAGCTGGTTTTCACTGTCCCTTGGAACTGCATTCGCTGCCACACAGACATTCGCGCTCTGCTAAAGCATTGCTTCGTAATGGGGCAACACTCTGTATCTCTCTGTGGCAGAGCCCGGCTGCCAAATTGGAAACGTCCAGAGATTGCGCCCACAGGAAAGCTGCCAGCACTGAAAGCTCTAGCTGGTTTTCACTGTCCCTTGGAACTGCATTCGCTGCCACACAGACATTCGCGCTCAGCCATAGCATTGCTTGGTAAGGGGGCAACATTCTGTATCTCTCTCTGGCAGAGCCCGGCTGCCAAATTGGAAACGTCCAGACATTGCGCCCACAGGAAAGCTGCCAGCACTGAAAGCTGTAGCTGGTTTTCACTGTCCCTTGGAACTGCATTCGCTGCCACACAGACATTCGCGCTCTGCTAAAGCATTGCTTCCTAATGGGGCAACACTCTGTATCTCTCTCTGGCAGAGCCCGGCTGCCAAATTGGAAACTTCGAGAGATTGCGCCCACAGGAAAGCTGCCAGCACTGAAAGCTCTAGCTGGTTTTCACTGTCCCTTGGAACTGCATTCGCTGCCACACAGACATTCGCGCTCTGCTAAAGCATTGCTTCGTAATGGGGCAACACTCTGTAACTCTCTCTGGCAGAGCCCGGCTGCCAAATTGGAAACGTCCAGTGATTGCGCCTACAGGAAAGACGCCAGCACTGAAAGCTCTAGCTGGTTTTCACTGTCCCTTGGAACTGCATTCGCTGCCACACAGACATTCGCGCTCTGCTAAAGCATTGCTTCGTAATGGGGCAACACTCTGTATCTCTCTCTGGCAGAGCCCGGCTGCCAAATTGGAAACGTCCAGAGATTGCGCCCACAGGAAAGCTGCCAGGACTGAAAGCTCTAGCTGGTTTTCACTGTCCCTTGGAACTGCATTCGCTGCCACACAGACATTCGCGCTCTGCTAAAGCATTGCTTCGTAATGGGGCAACACTCTGTATCTCTCTGTGGCAGAGCCCGGCTGCCAAATTGGAAACGTCCAGAGATTGCGCCCACAGGAAAGCTGCCAGCACTGAAAGCTGTAGCTGGTTTTCACTGTCCCTTGGAACTGCATTCGCTGCCACACAGACATTCGCGCTCTGCTAAAGCATTGCTTCCTAATGGGGCAACACTCTCTATCTCTCTCTGGCAGAGCCCGGCTGCCAAATTGGAAACGTCCAGAGATTGCGCCCACAGGAAAGCTGCCAGCACTGAAAGCTCTAGCTGGTTTTCACTGTCCCTTGGAACTGCATTCGCTGCCACACAGACATTCGCGCTCAGCCATAGCATTGCTTGGTAAGGGGGCAACATTCTGTATCTCTCTCTGGCAGAGCCCGGCTGCCAAATTGGAAACGTCCAGAGATTGCGCCCACAGGAAAGCTGCCAGCACTGAAAGCTCTAGCTGGTTTTCACTGTCCCTTGGAACTGCATTCGCTGCCACACAGACATTCGCGCTCTGCTAAAGCATTGCTTCGTAATGGGGCAACACTCTGTATCTCTCTCTGGCAGAGCCCGGCTGCCAAATTGGAAACGTCCAGAGATTGCGCCCACAGGAAAGCTGCCAGCACTGAAAGCTCTAGCTGGTTTTCACTGTCCCTTGGAACTGCATTCGCTGCCACACAGACATTCGCGCTCAGCCATAGCATTGCTTGGTAAGGGGGCAACATTCTGTATCTCTCTCTGGCAGAGCCCGGCTGCCAAATTGGAAACGTCCAGAGATTGCGCCCACAGGAAAGCTGCCAGCACTGAAAGCTCTAGCTGGTTTTCACTGTCCCTTGGAACTGCATTCGCTGCCACACAGACATTCGCGCTCTGCTAAAGCATTGCTTCCTAATGGGGCAACACTCTGTATCTCTCTGTGGCAGAGCCCGGCTGCCAAATTGGAAACGTCCAGAGATTGCGCCCACAGGAAAGCTGCCAGCACTGAAAGCTCTAGCTGGTTTTCACTGTCCCTTGGAACTGCATTCGCTGCCACACAGACATTCGCGCTCTGCTAAAGCATTGCTTCGTAATGGGGCAACACTCTGTAACTCTCCCTGGCAGAGCCCGGCTGCCAAATTGGAAACGTCCAGAGATTGCGCCCACAGGAAAGCTGCCAGCACTGAAAGCTCTAGCTGGTTTTCACTGTCCCTTGGAACTGCATTCGCTGCCACACAGACATTCGCGCTCTGCTAAAGCATTGCTTCGTAATGGGGCAACACTCTGTATCTCTCTCTGGCAGAGCCCGGCTGCCAAATTGGAAACGTCCAGAGATTGCGCCCACAGGAAAGCTGCCAGCACTGAAAGCTCTAGCTGGTTTTCACTGTCCCTTGGAACTGCATTCGCTGCCACACAGACATTCGCGCTCTGCTAAAGCATTGCTTCCTAATGGGGCAACACTCTGTATCTCTCTGTGGCAGAGCCCGGCTGCCAAATTGGAAACGTCCAGAGATTGCGCCACAGGAAAGCTGCCAGCACTGAAAGCTCTAGCTGGTTTTCACTGTCCCTTGGAACTGCATTCGCTGCCACACAGACATTCGCGCTCTGCTAAAGCATTGCTTCGTAATGGGGCAACACTCTGTATCTCTCTGTGGCAGAGCCCGGCTGCCAAATTGGAAACGTCCAGAGATTGCGCCCACAGGAAAGCTGCCAGCACTGAAAGCTCTAGCTGGTTTTCACTGTCCCTTGGAACTGCATTCGCTGCCACACAGACATTCGCGCTCTGCTCAAGCTTAACTTGGTAATTGGGCAACACTCTGTATCTCTCTCTGGCAGAGCCCGGCTGCCAAATTGGAAACGTCCAGAGATTGCGCCTACAGGAAAGCTGCCAGCACTGAAAGCTCTAGCTGGTTTTCACTGTCCCTTGGAACTGCATTCGCTGCCACACAGACATTCGCGCTCTGCTAAAGCATTGCTTCGTAATGGGGCAACACTCTGTATCTCTCTCTGGCAGAGCCCGACTGCCAAATTGGAAACGTCCAGAGATTGTGCCCACAGGAAAGCTGCCAGCACTGAAAGCTCTAGCTGGTTTTCACTGTCCCTTGGAACTGCATTCGCTGCCACACAGACATTCGCGCTCCGGTAAAGCATTGCTTCCTAATGGGGCAACACTCTGTATCTCTCTGTGGCAGAGCCCGGCTGCCAAACTGGAAACGTCCAGAGATTGCGCCCACAGGAAAGCTGCCAGCACTGAAAGCTGTAGCTGGTTTTCACTGTCCCTTGGAACTGCATTCGCTGCCACACAGACATTCACGCACTGCTAAAGCTTAACTTGGTAAATGGGCAACACTCTGTATCTCTCTCTGGCAGAGCCCGGCTGCCAAATTGGAAACGTCCAGTGATTGCGCCTACAGGAAAGATGCCAGCACTGAAAGCTCTAGCTGGTTTTCACTGTCCCTTGGAACTGCATTCGCTGCCACACAGACATTCACGCTCTGCTAAAGCATTGCTTCGTAATGGGGCAACACTCTGTATCTCTCTCTGGCAGAGCCCGGCTGCCAAATTGGAAACGTCCAGAGATTGCGCCCACAGGAAAGCTGCCAGGACTGAAAGCTCTAGCTGGTTTTCACTGTCCCTTGGAACTGCATTCGCTGCCACACAGACATTCGCGCTCTGCTAAAGCATTGCTTCGTAATGGGGCAGCACTCTGTATCTCTCTCTGGCAGAGCCCGGCTGCCAAATTGGAAACGTCCAGAGATTGCGCCCACAGGAAAGCTGCCAGCACTGAAAGCTCTAGCTGGTTTTCACTGTCCCTTGGAAGTGCATTCGCAGCCACACAGACATTCGCGCTCTGCTCAAGCTTAACTTGGTAATTGGGCAACACTCTGTATCTCTCTCTGGCAGAGCCCGGCTGCCAAATTGGAAACGTCCAGAGATTGCGCCTACAGGAAAGCTGCCAGCACTGAAAGCTGTAGCTGGTTTTCACTGTCCCTTGGAACTGCATTCGCTGCCACACAGACATTCGCGCTCTGCTAAAGCATTGCTTCGTAATGGGGCAACACTCTGTATCTCTCTCTGGCAGAGCCCGACTGCCAAACTGGAAACGTCCAGAGATTGCGCCCACAGGAAAGCTGCCAGCACTGAAAGCTCTAGCTGGTTTTCACTGTCCCTTGGAACTGCATTCGCTGCCACACAGACATTCACGCACTGCTAAAGCTTAACTTGGTAAATGGGCAACACTCTGTATCTCTCTCTGGCAGAGCCCAGCTGCCAAATTGGAAACGTCCAGTGATTGCGCCTACAGGAAAGATGCCAGCACTGAAAGCTCTAGCTGGTTTTCACTGTCCCTTGGAACTGCATTCGCTGCCACACAGACATTCACGCTCTGCTAAAGCATTGCTTCGTAATGGGGCAACACTCTGTATCTCTCTCTGGCAGAGCCCGGCTGCCAAATTGGAAACGTCCAGAGATTGCGCCCACAGGAAAGCTGCCAGGACTGAAAGCTCTAGCTGGTTTTCACTGTCCCTTGGAACTGCATTCGCTGCCACACAGACATTCGCGCTCTGCTAAAGCATTGCTTCCTAATGGGGCAACACTCTGTATCTCTCTCTGGCAGAGCCCGGCTGCCAAATTGGAAACGTCCAGACATTGTGCCCACAGGAAAGCTGCCAGCACTGAAAGCTCTAGCTGGTTTTCACTGTCCCTTGGAACTGCATTCGCTGCCACACAGACATTCGCGCTCTGCTAAAGCATTGCTTCGTAATGGGGCAACACTCTGTATCTCTCTGTGGCAGAGCCCGGCTGCCAAATTGGAAACGTCCAGAGATTGCGCCCACAGGAAAGCTGCCAGCACTGAAAGCTCTAGCTGGTTTTCACTGTCCCTTGGAACTGCATTCGCTGCCACACAGACATTCGCGCTCTGCTAAAGCATTGCTTCCTAATGGGGCAACACTCTGTATCTCTCTCTGGCAGAGCCCGGCTGCCAAATTGGAAACGTCCAGAGATTGCGCCCACAGGAAAGCTGCCAGCACTGAAAGCTCTAGCTGGTTTTCACTGTCCCTTGGAACTGCATTCGCTGCCACACAGACATTCGCGCTCTGCTAAAGCATTGCTTCGTAATGGGGCAACACTCTGTATCTCTCTCTGGCAGAGCCCGGCTGCCAAATTGGAAACGTCCAGAGATTGCGCCCACAGGAAAGCTGCCAGCACTGAAAGCTCTAGCTGGTTTTCACTGTCCCTTGGAACTGCATTCGCTGCCACACAGACATTCGCGCTCAGCCATAGCATTGCTTGGTAAGGGGGCAACATTCTGTATCTCTCTCTGGCAGAGCCCGGCTGCCAAATTGGAAACGTCCAGAGATTGCGCCCACAGGAAAGCTGCCAGCACTGAAAGCTCTAGCTGGTTTTCACTGTCCCTTGGAACTGCATTCGCTGCCACACAGACATTCGCGCTCTGCTAAAGCATTGCTTCCTAATGGGGCAACACTCTGTATCTCTCTGTGGCAGAGCCCGGCTGCCAAATTGGAAACGTCCAGAGATTGCGCCCACAGGAAAGCTGCCAGCACTGAAAGCTCTAGCTGGTTTTCACTGTCCCTTGGAACTGCATTCGCTGCCACACAGACATTCGCGCTCTGCTAAAGCATTGCTTCGTAATGGGGCAACACTCTGTAACTCTCCCTGGCAGAGCCCGGCTGCCAAATTGGAAACGTCCAGAGATTGCGCCCACAGGAAAGCTGCCAGCACTGAAAGCTCTAGCTGGTTTTCACTGTCCCTTGGAACTGCATTCGCTGCCACACAGACATTCGCGCTCTGCTAAAGCATTGCTTCGTAATGGGGCAACACTCTGTATCTCTCTCTGGCAGAGCCCGGCTGCCAAATTGGAAACGTCCAGAGATTGCGCCCACAGGAAAGCTGCCAGCACTGAAAGCTCTAGCTGGTTTTCACTGTCCCTTGGAACTGCATTCGCTGCCACACAGACATTCGCGCTCTGCTAAAGCATTGCTTCCTAATGGGGCAACACTCTGTATCTCTCTGTGGCAGAGCCCGGCTGCCAAATTGGAAACGTCCAGAGATTGCGCCACAGGAAAGCTGCCAGCACTGAAAGCTCTAGCTGGTTTTCACTGTCCCTTGGAACTGCATTCGCTGCCACACAGACATTCGCGCTCTGCTAAAGCATTGCTTCGTAATGGGGCAACACTCTGTATCTCTCTGTGGCAGAGCCCGGCTGCCAAATTGGAAACGTCCAGAGATTGCGCCCACAGGAAAGCTGCCAGCACTGAAAGCTCTAGCTGGTTTTCACTGTCCCTTGGAACTGCATTCGCTGCCACACAGACATTCGCGCTCTGCTCAAGCTTAACTTGGTAATTGGGCAACACTCTGTATCTCTCTCTGGCAGAGCCCGGCTGCCAAATTGGAAACGTCCAGAGATTGCGCCTACAGGAAAGCTGCCAGCACTGAAAGCTCTAGCTGGTTTTCACTGTCCCTTGGAACTGCATTCGCTGCCACACAGACATTCGCGCTCTGCTAAAGCATTGCTTCGTAATGGGGCAACACTCTGTATCTCTCTCTGGCAGAGCCCGACTGCCAAATTGGAAACGTCCAGAGATTGTGCCCACAGGAAAGCTGCCAGCACTGAAAGCTCTAGCTGGTTTTCACTGTCCCTTGGAACTGCATTCGCTGCCACACAGACATTCGCGCTCCGGTAAAGCATTGCTTCCTAATGGGGCAACACTCTGTATCTCTCTGTGGCAGAGCCCGGCTGCCAAACTGGAAACGTCCAGAGATTGCGCCCACAGGAAAGCTGCCAGCACTGAAAGCTGTAGCTGGTTTTCACTGTCCCTTGGAACTGCATTCGCTGCCACACAGACATTCACGCACTGCTAAAGCTTAACTTGGTAAATGGGCAACACTCTGTATCTCTCTCTGGCAGAGCCCGGCTGCCAAATTGGAAACGTCCAGTGATTGCGCCTACAGGAAAGATGCCAGCACTGAAAGCTCTAGCTGGTTTTCACTGTCCCTTGGAACTGCATTCGCTGCCACACAGACATTCGCGCTCTGCTAAAGCATTGCTTCGTAATGGGGCAACACTCTGTATCTCTCTCTGGCAGAGCCCGGCTGCCAAATTGGAAACGTCCAGAGATTGCGCCCACAGGAAAGCTGCCAGCACTGAAAGCTCTAGCTGGTTTTCACTGTCCCTTGGAACTGCATTCGCTGCCACACAGACATTCGCGCTCTGCTAAAGCATTGCTTCGTAATGGGGCAGCACTCTGTATCTCTCTCTGGCAGAGCCCGGCTGCCAAATTGGAAACGTCCAGAGATTGCGCCCACAGGAAAGCTGCCAGCACTGAAAGCTCTAGCTGGTTTTCACTGTCCCTTGGAAGTGCATTCGCAGCCACACAGACATTCGCGCTCTGCTCAAGCTTAACTTGGTAATTGGGCAACACTCTGTATCTCTCTCTGGCAGAGCCCGGCTGCCAAATTGGAAACGTCCAGAGATTGCGCCTACAGGAAAGCTGCCAGCACTGAAAGCTGTAGCTGGTTTTCACTGTCCCTTGGAACTGCATTCGCTGCCACACAGACATTCGCGCTCTGCTAAAGCATTGCTTCGTAATGGGGCAACACTCTGTATCTCTCTCTGGCAGAGCCCGACTGCCAAACTGGAAACGTCCAGAGATTGCGCCCACAGGAAAGCTGCCAGCACTGAAAGCTCTAGCTGGTTTTCACTGTCCCTTGGAACTGCATTCGCTGCCACACAGACATTCACGCACTGCTAAAGCTTAACTTGGTAAATGGGCAACACTCTGTATCTCTCTCTGGCAGAGCCCAGCTGCCAAATTGGAAACGTCCAGTGATTGCGCCTACAGGAAAGATGCCAGCACTGAAAGCTCTAGCTGGTTTTCACTGTCCCTTGGAACTGCATTCGCTGCCACACAGACATTCACGCTCTGCTAAAGCATTGCTTCGTAATGGGGCAACACTCTGTATCTCTCTCTGGCAGAGCCCGGCTGCCAAATTGGAAACGTCCAGAGATTGCGCCCACAGGAAAGCTGCCAGCACTGAAAGCTCTAGCTGGTTTTCACTGTCCCTTGGAACTGCATTCGCTGCCACACAGACATTCGCGCTCTGCTAAAGCATTGCTTCCTAATGGGGCAACACTCTGTATCTCTCTCTGGCAGAGCCCGGCTGCCAAATTGGAAACGTCCAGACATTGTGCCCACAGGAAAGCTGCCAGCACTGAAAGCTCTAGCTGGTTTTCACTGTCCCTTGGAACTGCATTCGCTGCCACACAGACATTCGCGCTCTGCTAAAGCATTGCTTCGTAATGGGGCAACACTCTGTATCTCTCTGTGGCAGAGCCCGGCTGCCAAATTGGAAACGTCCAGAGATTGCGCCCACAGGAAAGCTGCCAGCACTGAAAGCTCTAGCTGGTTTTCACTGTCCCTTGGAACTGCATTCGCTGCCACACAGACATTCGCGCTCTGCTAAAGCATTGCTTCCTAATGGGGCAACACTCTGTATCTCTCTCTGGCAGAGCCCGGCTGCCAAATTGGAAACGTCCAGAGATTGCGCCCACAGGAAAGCTGCCAGCACTGAAAGCTCTAGCTGGTTTTCACTGTCCCTTGGAACTGCATTCGCTGCCACACAGACATTCGCGCTCTGCTAAAGCATTGCTTCCTAATGGGGCAACACTCTCTATCTCTCTCTGGCAGAGCCCGGCTGCCAAATTGGAAACGTCCAGAGATTGCGCCCACAGGAAAGCTGCCAGCACTGAAAGCTCTAGCTGGTTTTCACTGTCCCTTGGAACTGCATTCGCTGCCACACAGACATTCGCGCTCTGCTAAAGCATTGCTTCGTAATGGGGCAACACTCTGTATCTCTCTCTGGCAGAGCCCGGCTGCCAAATTGGAAACGTCCAGACATTGCGCCCACAGGAAAGCTGCCAGCACTGAAAGCTCTAGCTGGTTTTCACTGTCCCTTGGAACTGCATTCGCTGCCACACAGACATTCGCGCTCTGCTAAAGCATTGCTTCGTAATGGGGCAACACTCTGTATCTCTCTGTGGCAGAGCCCGGCTGCCAAATTGGAAACGTCCAGAGATTGCGCCCACAGGAAAGCTGCCAGCACTGAAAGCTCTAGCTGGTTTTCACTGTCCCTTGGAACTGCATTCGCTGCCACACAGACATTCGCGCTCTGCTAAAGCATTGCTTCCTAATGGGGCAACACTCTGTATCTCTCTCTGGCAGAGCCCGGCTGCCAAATTGGAAACGTCCAGAGATTGCGCCCACAGGAAAGCTGCCAGCACTGAAAGCTCTAGCTGGTTTTCACTGTCCCTTGGAACTGCATTCGCTGCCACACAGACATTCACGCTCTGCTAAAGCATTGCTTTGTAATGGGGCAACACTCTGTATCTCTCTCTGGCAGAGCCCGGCTGCCAAATTGGAAACGTCCAGAGATTGCGCCCACAGGAAAGCTGCCAGCACTGAAAGCTCTAGCTGGTTTTCACTGTCCCTTGGAAGTGCATTCGCAGCCACACAGACATTCGCGCTCTGCTCAAGCTTAACTTGGTAATTGGGCAACACTCTGTATCTCTCTCTGGCAGAGCCCGGCTGCCAAATTGGAAACGTCCAGAGATTGCGCCTACAGGAAAGCTGCCAGCACTGAAAGCTCTAGCTGGTTTTCACTGTCCCTTGGAACTGCATTCGCTGCCACACAGACATTCGCGCTCTGCTAAAGCATTGCTTCGTAATGGGGCAACACTCTGTATCTCTCTCTGGCAGAGCCCGATTGCCAAATTGGAAAAGTCCAGAGATTGTGCCCACAGGAAAGCTGCCAGCACTGAAAGCTCTAGCTGGTTTTCACTGTCCCTTGGAACTGCATTCGCTGCCACACAGACATTCGCGCTCCGGTAAAGCATTGCTTCCTAATGGGGCAACACTCTGTATCTCTCTGTGGCAGAGCCCGGCTGCCAAACTGGAAACGTCCAGAGATTGTGCCCACAGGAAAGCTGCCAGCACTGAAAGCTGTAGCTGGTTTTCACTGTCCCTTGGAACTGCATTCGCTGCCACACAGACATTCACGCACTGCTAAAGCTTAACTTGGTAAATGGGCAACACTCTGTATCTCTCTCTGGCAGAGCCCGGCTGCCAAATTGGAAACGTCCAGTGATTGCGCCTACAGGAAAGATGCCAGCACTGAAAGCTCTAGCTGGTTTTCACTGTCCCTTGGAACTGCATTCGCTGCCACACAGACATTCACGCTCTGCTAAAGCATTGCTTCGTAATGGGGCAACACTCTGTATCTCTCTCTGGCAGAGCCCGGCTGCCAAATTGGAAACGTCCAGAGATTGCGCCCACAGGAAAGCTGCCAGGACTGAAAGCTCTAGCTGGTTTTCACTGTCCCTTGGAACTGCATTCGCTGCCACACAGACATTCGCGCTCTGCTAAAGCATTGCTTCCTAATGGGGCAACACTCTGTATCTCTCTCTGGCAGAGCCCGGCTGCCAAATTGGAAACGTCCAGACATTGCGCCCACAGGAAAGCTGCCAGCACTGAAAGCTCTAGCTGGTTTTCACTGTCCCTTGGAACTGCATTCGCTGCCACACAGACATTCGCGCTCTGCTAAAGCATTGCTTCGTAATGGGGCAACACTCTGTATCTCTCTGTGGCAGAGCCCGGCTGCCAAATTGGAAACGTCCAGAGATTGCGCCCACAGGAAAGCTGCCAGCACTGAAAGCTCTAGCTGGTTTTCACTGTCCCTTGGAAGTGCATTCGCAGCCACACAGACATTCGCGCTCTGCTCAAGCTTAACTTGGTAATTGGGCAACACTCTGTATCTCTCTCTGGCAGAGCCCGGCTGCCAAATTGGAAACGTCCAGAGATTGCGCCTACAGGAAAGCTGCCAGCACTGAAAGCTCTAGCTGGTTTTCACTGTCCCTTGGAACTGCATTCGCTGCCACACAGACATTCGCGCTCTGCTAAAGCATTGCTTCGTAATGGGGCAACACTCTGTATCTCTCTCTGGCAGAGCCCGACTGCCAAATTGGAAACGTCCAGAGATTGTGCCCACAGGAAAGCTGCCAGCACTGAAAGCTGTAGCTGGTTTTCACTGTCCCTTGGAACTGCATTCGCTGCCACACAGACATTCGCGCTCCGGTAAAGCATTGCTTCCTAATGGGGCAACACTCTGTATCTCTCTGTGGCAGAGCCCGGCTGCCAAACTGGAAACGTCCAGAGATTGCGCCCACAGGAAAGCTGCCAGCACTGAAAGCTGTAGCTGGTTTTCACTGTCCCTTGGAACTGCATTCGCTGCCACACAGACATTCACGTACTGCTAAAGATTAACTTGGTAAATGGGCAACACTCTGTATCTCTCTCTGGCAGAGCCCAGCTGCCAAATTGGAAACGTCCAGTGATTGCGCCTACAGGAAAGATGCCAGCACTGAAAGCTCTAGCTGGTTTTCACTGTCCCTTGGAACTGCATTCGCTGCCACACAGACATTCACGCTCTGCTAAAGCATTGCTTCGTAATGGGGCAACACTCTGTATCTCTCTCTGGCAGAGCCCGGCTGCCAAATTGGAAACGTCCAGAGATTGCGCCCACAGGAAAGCTGCCAGCACTGAAAGCTCTAGCTGGTTTTCACTGTCCCTTGGAACTGCATTCGCTGCCACACAGACATTCGCGCTCTGCTAAAGCATTGCTTCCTAATGGGGCAACACTCTGTATCTCTCTCTGGCAGAGCCCGGCTGCCAAATTGGAAACGTCCAGAGATTGCGCCCACAGGAAAGCTGCCAGCACTGAAAGCTCTAGCTGGTTTTCACTGTCCCTTGGAACTGCATTCGCTGCCACACAGACATTCGCGCTCTGCTAAAGCATTGCTTCCTAATGGGGCAACACTCTGTATCTCTCTCTGGCAGAGCCCGGCTGCCAAATTGGAAACGTGCAGAGATTGTGCCCACAGGAAAGCTGCCAGCACTGAAAGCTCTAGCTGGTTTTCACTGTCCCTTGGAACTGCATTCGCTGCCACACAGACATTCGCGCTCTGCTAAAGCATTGCTTCCTAATGGGGCAACACTCTGTATCTCTCTCTGGCAGAGCCCGGCTGCCAAATTGGAAACGTCCAGAGATTGCGCCCACAGGAAAGCTGCCAGCACTGAAAGCTCTAGCTGGTTTTCACTGTCCCTTGGAACTGCATTCGCTGCCACACAGACATTCGCGCTCTGCTAAAGCATTTCTTGGTAAGGGGGCAACACTCTGTATCTCTCTCTGGCAGAGCCCGGCTGCCAAATTGGAAACGTCCAGAGATTGCGCCCACAGGAAAGCTGCCAGCACTGAAAGCTCTAGCTGGTTTTCACTGTCCCTTGGAACTGCATTCGCTGCCACACAGACATTCGCGCTCTGCTAAAGCATTGCTTCCTAATGGGGCAACACTCTGTATCTCTCTCTGGCAGAGCCCGGCTGCCAAATTGGAAACGTCCAGAGATTGCGCCCACAGGAAAGCTGCCAGCACTGAAAGCTCTAGCTGGTTTTCACTGTCCCTTGGAACTGCATTCGCTGCCACACAGACATTCGCGCTCTGCTAAAGCATTGCTTCGTAATGGGGCAACACTCTGCATCTCTCTGTGGCAGAGCCCGGCTGCCAAATTGGAAACGTCCAGAGATTGCGCCCACAGGAAAGCTGCCAGCACTGAAAGCTCTAGCTGGTTTTCACTGTCCCTTGGAACTGCATTCGCAGCCACACAGACATTCGCGCTCTGCTAAAGCATTGCTTCCTAATGGGGCAACACTCTGTATCTCTCTCTGGCAGAGCCCGGCTGCCAAATTGGAAACGCCCAGAGATTGCGCCCACAGGAAAGCTGCCAGCACTGAAAGCTCTAGCTGGTTTTCACTGTCCCTTGGAACTGCATTCGCTGCCACACAGACATTCGCGCTCTGCTAAAGCATTGCTTCCTAATGGGGCAACACTCTGTATCTCTCTCTGGCAGAGCCCGGCTGCCAAATTGGAAAAGTCCAGAGATTGCGCCCACAGGAAAGCTGCCAGCACTGAAAGCTCTAGCTGGTTTTCACTGTCCCTTGGAACTGCATTCGCTGCCACACAGACATTCGCGCTCTGCTAAAGCATTGCTTCGTAATGGGGCAACACTCTGTATCTCTCTCTGGCAGAGCCCGGCTGCCAAATTGGAAACGCCCAGAGATTGCGCCCACAGGAAAGCTGCCAGCACTGAAAGCTCTAGCTGGTTTTCACTGTCCCTTGGAACTGCATTCGCAGCCACACAGACATTCGCGCTCTGCTAAAGCATTGCTTCCTAATTGGGCAACACTCTGTATCTCTCTCTGGCAGAGCCCGGCTGCCAAATTGGAAACGTCCAGAGATTGCGCCTACAGGAAAGCTGCCAGCACTGAAAGCTCTAGCTGGTTTTCACTGTCCCTTGGAACTGCATTCGCTGCCACACAGACATTCGCGCTCTGCTAAAGCATTGCTTCGTAATGGGGCAACACTCTGTATCTCTCTCTGGCAGAGCCCGGCTGCCAAATTGGAAACGTCCAGAGATTGCGCCCACAGGAAAGCTGCCAGCACTGAAAGCTCTAGCTGGTTTTCACTGTCCCTTGGAACTGCATTCGCTGCCACACAGACATTCGCGCTCCGGTAAAGCATTGCTTCCTAATGGGGCAACACTCTGTATCTCTCTGTGGCAGAGCCCGGCTGCCAAACTGGAAACGTCCAGAGATTGCGCCCACAGGAAAGCTGCCAGCACTGAAAGCTGTAGCTGGTTTTCACTGTCCCTTGGAACTGCATTCGCTGCCACACAGACATTCACGCACTGCTAAAGCTTAACTTGGTAAATGGGCAACACTCTGTATCTCTCTCTGGCAGAGCCCGGCTGCCAAATTGGAAACGTCCAGTGATTGCGCCTACAGGAAAGACGCCAGCACTGAAAGCTCTAGCTGGTTTTCACTGTCCCTTGGAACTGCATTCGCTGCCACACAGACATTCACGCTCTGCTAAAGCATTGCTTCGTAATGGGGCAACACTCTGTATCTCTCTCTGGCAGAGCCCGGCTGCCAAATTGGAAACGTCCAGAGATTGCGCCCACAGGAAAGCTGCCAGGACTGAAAGCTCTAGCTGGTTTTCACTGTCCCTTGGAACTGCATTCGCTGCCACACAGACATTCGCGCTCTGCTAAAGCATTGCTTCGTAATGGGGCAACACTCTGTATCTCTCTCTGGCAGAGCCCGGCTGCCAAATTGGAAACGTCCAGAGATTGCGCCCACAGGAAAGCTGCCAGCACTGAAAGCTCTAGCTGGTTTTCACTGTCCCTTGGAACTGCATTCGCTGCCACACAGACATTCGCGCTCTGCTAAAGCATTGCTTCCTAATGGGGCAACACTCTGTATCTCTCTCTGGCAGAGCCCGGCTGCCAAATTGGAAACGTCCAGAGATTGCGCCCACAGGAAAGCTGCCAGCACTGAAAGCTCTAGCTGGTTTTCACTGTCCCTTGGAACTGCATTCGCTGCCACACAGACATTCGCGCTCTGCTAAAGCATTGCTTCGTAATGGGGCAACACTCTGCATCTCTCTCTGGCAGAGCCCGGCTGCCAAATTGGAAACGTCCAGAGATTGCGCCCACAGGAAAGCTGCCAGCACTGAAAGCTCTAGCTGGTTTTCACTGTCCCTTGGAACTGCATTCGCAGCCACACAGACATTCGCGCTCTGCTAAAGCATTGCTTCCTAATGGGGCAACACTCTGTATCTCTCTCTGGCAGAGCCCGGCTGCCAAATTGGAAACGCCCAGAGATTGCGCCCACAGGAAAGCTGCCAGCACTGAAAGCTCTAGCTGGTTTTCACTGTCCCTTGGAACTGCATTCGCTGCCACACAGACATTCGCGCTCTGCTAAAGCATTGCTTCCTAATGGGGCAACACTCTGTATCTCTCTCTGGCAGAGCCCGGCTGCCAAATTGGAAAAGTCCAGAGATTGCGCCCACAGGAAAGCTGCCAGCACTGAAAGCTCTAGCTGGTTTTCACTGTCCCTTGGAACTGCATTCGCTGCCACACAGACATTCGCGCTCTGCTAAAGCATTGCTTCGTAATGGGGCAACACTCTGTATCTCTCTCTGGCAGAGCCCGGCTGCCAAATTGGAAACGCCCAGAGATTGCGCCCACAGGAAAGCTGCCAGCACTGAAAGCTCTAGCTGGTTTTCACTGTCCCTTGGAACTGCATTCGCAGCCACACAGACATTCGCGCTCTGCTAAAGCATTGCTTCCTAATTGGGCAACACTCTGTATCTCTCTCTGGCAGAGCCCGGCTGCCAAATTGGAAACGTCCAGAGATTGCGCCTACAGGAAAGCTGCCAGCACTGAAAGCTCTAGCTGGTTTTCACTGTCCCTTGGAACTGCATTCGCTGCCACACAGACATTCGCGCTCTGCTAAAGCATTGCTTCGTAATGGGGCAACACTCTGTATCTCTCTCTGGCAGAGCCCGGCTGCCAAATTGGAAACGTCCAGAGATTGCGCCCACAGGAAAGCTGCCAGCACTGAAAGCTCTAGCTGGTTTTCACTGTCCCTTGGCACTGCATTCGCTGCCACACAGACATTCGCGCTCCGGTAAAGCATTGCTTCCTAATGGGGCAACACTCTGTATCTCTCTGTGGCAGAGCCCGGCTGCCAAACTGGAAACGTCCAGAGATTGCGCCCACAGGAAAGCTGCCAGCACTGAAAGCTGTAGCTGGTTTTCACTGTCCCTTGGAACTGCATTCGCTGCCACACAGACATTCACGCACTGCTAAAGCTTAACTTGGTAAATGGGCAACACTCTGTATCTCTCTCTGGCAGAGCCCGGCTGCCAAATTGGAAACGTCCAGTGATTGCGCCTACAGGAAAGACGCCAGCACTGAAAGCTCTAGCTGGTTTTCACTGTCCCTTGGAACTGCATTCGCTGCCACACAGACATTCACGCTCTGCTAAAGCATTGCTTCGTAATGGGGCAACACTCTGTATCTCTCTCTGGCAGAGCCCGGCTGCCAAATTGGAAACGTCCAGAGATTGCGCCCACAGGAAAGCTGCCAGGACTGAAAGCTCTAGCTGGTTTTCACTGTCCCTTGGAACTGCATTCGCTGCCACACAGACATTCGCGCTCTGCTAAAGCATTGCTTCGTAATGGGGCAACACTCTGTATCTCTCTCTGGCAGAGCCCGGCTGCCAAATTGGAAACGTCCAGAGATTGCGCCCACAGGAAAGCTGCCAGCACTGAAAGCTCTAGCTGGTTTTCACTGTCCCTTGGAAGTGCATTCGCAGCCACACAGACATTCGCGCTCTGCTCAAGCTTAACTTGGTAATTGGGCAACACTCTGTATCTCTCTCTGGCAGAGCCCGGCTGCCAAATTGGAAACGTCCAGAGATTGCGCCTACAGGAAAGCTGCCAGCACTGAAAGCTCTAGCTGGTTTTCACTGTCCCTTGGAACTGCATTCGCTGCCACACAGACATTCGCGCTCTGCTAAAGCATTGCTTCGTAATGGGGCAATACTCTGTACCTCTCTCTGGCAGAGCCCGGCTGCCAAATTGGAAACGTCCAGAGATTGCGCCCACAGGAAAGCTGCCAGCACTGAAAGCTCTAGCTGGTTTTCACTGTCCCTTGGAACTGCATTCGCTGCCACACAGACATTCGCGCTCTGCTAAAGCATTGCTTCCTAATGGGGCAACACTCTGTATCTCTCTCTGGCAGAGCCCGGCTGCCAAATTGGAAACGTCCAGAGATTGCGCCCACAGGAAAGCTGCCAGCACTGAAAGCTCTAGCTGGTTTTCACTGTCCCTTGGAACTGCATTCGCTGCCACACAGACATTCGCGCTCTGCTAAAGCATTGCTTCCTAATGGGGCAACACTCTGTATCTCTCTCTGGCAGAGCCCGGCTGCCAAATTGGAAACGTCCAGAGATTGTGCCCACAGGAAAGCTGCCAGCACTGAAAGCTCTAGCTGGTTTTCACTGTCCCTTGGAACTGCATTCGCTGCCACACAGACATTCGCGCTCTGCTAAAGCATTGCTTCCTAATGGGGCAACACTCTGTATCTCTCTCTGGCAGAGCCCGGCTGCCAAATTGGAAACGTCCAGAGATTGCGCCCACAGGAAAGCTGCCAGCACTGAAAGCTCTAGCTGGTTTTCACTGTCCCTTGGAACTGCATTCGCTGCCACACAGACATTCGCGCTCTGCTAAAGCATTTCTTGGTAAGGGGGCAACACTCTGTATCTCTCTCTGGCAGAGCCCGGCTGCCAAATTGGAAACGTCCAGAGATTGCGCCCACAGGAAAGCTGCCAGCACTGAAAGCTCTAGCTGGTTTTCACTGTCCCTTGGAACTGCATTCGCTGCCACACAGACATTCGCGCTCTGCTAAAGCATTGCTTCCTAATGGGGCAACACTCTGTATCTCTCTCTGGCAGAGCCCGGCTGCCAAATTGGAAACGTCCAGAGATTGCGCCCACAGGAAAGCTGCCAGCACTGAAAGCTCTAGCTGGTTTTCACTGTCCCTTGGAACTGCATTCGCTGCCACACAGACATTCGCGCTCTGCTAAAGCATTGCTTCGTAATGGGGCAACACTCTGCATCTCTCTCTGGCAGAGCCCGGCTGCCAAATTGGAAACGTCCAGAGATTGCGCCCACAGGAAAGCTGCCAGCACTGAAAGCTCTAGCTGGTTTTCACTGTCCCTTGGAACTGCATTCGCAGCCACACAGACATTCGCGCTCTGCTAAAGCATTGCTTCCTAATGGGGCAACACTCTGTATCTCTCTCTGGCAGAGCCCGGCTGCCAAATTGGAAACGCCCAGAGATTGCGCCCACAGGAAAGCTGCCAGCACTGAAAGCTCTAGCTGGTTTTCACTGTCCCTTGGAACTGCATTCGCTGCCACACAGACATTCGCGCTCTGCTAAAGCATTGCTTCCTAATGGGGCAACACTCTGTATCTCTCTCTGGCAGAGCCCGGCTGCCAAATTGGAAAAGTCCAGAGATTGCGCCCACAGGAAAGCTGCCAGCACTGAAAGCTCTAGCTGGTTTTCACTGTCCCTTGGAACTGCATTCGCTGCCACACAGACATTCGCGCTCTGCTAAAGCATTGCTTCGTAATGGGGCAACACTCTGTATCTCTCTCTGGCAGAGCCCGGCTGCCAAATTGGAAACGCCCAGAGATTGCGCCCACAGGAAAGCTGCCAGCACTGAAAGCTCTAGCTGGTTTTCACTGTCCCTTGGAACTGCATTCGCTGCCACACAGACATTCGCGCTCTGCTAAAGCATTGCTTCGTAATGGGGCAACACTCTGTATCTCTCTCTGGCAGAGCCCGGCTGCCAAATTGGAAACGTCCAGAGATTGCGCCCACAGGAAAGCTGCCAGCACTGAAAGCTCTAGCTGGTTTTCACTGTCCCTTGGAACTGCATTCGCTGCCACACAGACATTCGCGCTCCGGTAAAGCATTGCTTCCTAATGGGGCAACACTCTGTATCTCTCTGTGGCAGAGCCCGGCTGCCAAACTGGAAACGTCCAGAGATTGCGCCCACAGGAAAGCTGCCAGCACTGAAAGCTCTAGCTGGTTTTCACTGTCCCTTGGAACTGCATTCGCTGCCACACAGACATTCACGCACTGCTAAAGCTTAACTTGGTAAATGGGCAACACTCTGTATCTCTCTCTGGCAGAGCCCGGCTGCCAAATTGGAAACGTCCAGTGATTGCGCCTACAGGAAAGACGCCAGCACTGAAAGCTCTAGCTGGTTTTCACTGTCCCTTGGAACTGCATTCGCTGCCACACAGACATTCACGCTCTGCTAAAGCATTGCTTCGTAATGGGGCAACACTCTGTATCTCTCTCTGGCAGAGCCCGGCTGCCAAATTGGAAACGTCCAGAGATTGCGCCCACAGGAAAGCTGCCAGGACTGAAAGCTCTAGCTGGTTTTCACTGTCCCTTGGAACTGCATTCGCTGCCACACAGACATTCGCGCTCTGCTAAAGCATTGCTTCGTAATGGGGCAACACTCTGTATCTCTCTCTGGCAGAGCCCGGCTGCCAAATTGGAAACGTCCAGAGATTGCGCCCACAGGAAAGCTGCCAGCACTGAAAGCTCTAGCTGGTTTTCACTGTCCCTTGGAAGTGCATTCGCAGCCACACAGACATTCGCGCTCTGCTCAAGCTTAACTTGGTAATTGGGCAACACTCTGTATCTCTCTCTGGCAGAGCCCGGCTGCCAAATTGGAAACGTCCAGAGATTGCGCCTACAGGAAAGCTGCCAGCACTGAAAGCTCTAGCTGGTTTTCACTGTCCCTTGGAACTGCATTCGCTGCCACACAGACATTCGCGCTCTGCTAAAGCATTGCTTCGTAATGGGGCAATACTCTGTACCTCTCTCTGGCAGAGCCCGGCTGCCAAATTGGAAACGTCCAGAGATTGCGCCCACAGGAAAGCTGCCAGCACTGAAAGCTCTAGCTGGTTTTCACTGTCCCTTGGAACTGCATTCGCTGCCACACAGACATTCGCGCTCTGCTAAAGCATTGCTTCCTAATGGGGCAACACTCTGTATCTCTCTCTGGCAGAGCCCGGCTGCCAAATTGGAAACGTCCAGAGATTGCGCCCACAGGAAAGCTGCCAGCACTGAAAGCTCTAGCTGGTTTTCACTGTCCCTTGGAACTGCATTCGCTGCCACACAGACATTCGCGCTCTGCTAAAGCATTGCTTCCTAATGGGGCAACACTCTGTATCTCTCTCTGGCAGAGCCCGGCTGCCAAATTGGAAACGTCCAGAGATTGTGCCCACAGGAAAGCTGCCAGCACTGAAAGCTCTAGCTGGTTTTCACTGTCCCTTGGAACTGCATTCGCTGCCACACAGACATTCGCGCTCTGCTAAAGCATTGCTTCCTAATGGGGCAACACTCTGTATCTCTCTGTGGCAGAGCCCGGCTGCCAAATTGGAAACGTCCAGAGATTGCGCCCACAGGAAAGCTGCCAGCACTGAAAGCTGTAGCTGGTTTTCACTGTCCCTTGGAACTGCATTCGCTGCCACACAGACATTCGCGCTCTGCTAAAGCATTTCTTGGTAAGGGGGCAACACTCTGTATCTCTCTCTGGCAGAGCCCGGCTGCCAAATTGGAAACGTCCAGAGATTGCGCCCACAGGAAAGCTGCCAGCACTGAAAGCTCTAGCTGGTTTTCACTGTCCCTTGGAACTGCATTCGCTGCCACACAGACATTCGCGCTCTGCTAAAGCATTGCTTTCTAATGGGGCAACACTCTGTATCTCTCTCTGGCAGAGCCCGGCTGCCAAATTGGAAACGTCCAGAGATTGCGCCCACAGGAAAGCTGCCAGCACTGAAAGCTCTAGCTGGTTTTCACTGTCCCTTGGAACTGCATTCGCTGCCACACAGACATTCGCGCTCTGCTAAAGCATTGCTTCGTAATGGGGCAACACTCTGCATCTCTCTCTGGCAGAGCCCGGCTGCCAAATTGGAAACGTCCAGAGATTGCGCCCACAGGAAAGCTGCCAGCACTGAAAGCTCTAGCTGGTTTTCACTGTCCCTTGGAACTGCATTCGCAGCCACACAGACATTCGCGCTCTGCTAAAGCATTGCTTCCTAATGGGGCAACACTCTGTATCTCTCTCTGGCAGAGCCCGGCTGCCAAATTGGAAACGTCCAGAGATTGCGCCCACAGGAAAGCTGCCAGCACTGAAAGCTCTAGCTGGTTTTCACTGTCCCTTGGAACTGCATTCGCTGCCACACAGACATTCGCGCTCTGCTAAAGCATTGCTTCCTAATGGGGCAACACTCTGTATCTCTCTCTGGCAGAGCCCGGCTGCCAAATTGGAAAAGTCCAGAGATTGCGCCCACAGGAAAGCTGCCAGCACTGAAAGCTCTAGCTGGTTTTCACTGTCCCTTGGAACTGCATTCGCTGCCACACAGACATTCGCGCTCTGCTAAAGCATTGCTTCCTAATGGGGCAACACTCTGTATCTCTCTCTGGCAGAGCCCGGCTGCCAAATTGGAAAAGTCCAGAGATTGCGCCCACAGGAAAGCTGCCAGCACTGAAAGCTCTAGCTGGTTTTCACTGTCCCTTGGAACTGCATTCGCTGCCACACAGACATTCGCGCTCTGCTAAAGCATTGCTTCGTAATGGGGCAACACTCTGTATCTCTCTCTGGCAGAGCCCGGCTGCCAAATTGGAAACGCCCAGAGATTGCGCCCACAGGAAAGCTGCCAGCACTGAAAGCTCTAGCTGGTTTTCACTGTCCCTTGGAAGTGCATTCGCAGCCACACAGACATTCGCGCTCTGCTAAAGCATTGCTTCCTAATTGGGCAACACTCTGTATCTCTCTCTGGCAGAGCCCGGCTGCCAAATTGGAAACGTCCAGAGATTGCGCCTACAGGAAAGCTGCCAGCACTGAAAGCTCTAGCTGGTTTTCACTGTCCCTTGGAACTGCATTCGCTGCCACACAGACATTCGCGCTCTGCTAAAGCATTGCTTCGTAATGGGGCAACACTCTGTATCTCTCTCTGGCAGAGCCCGGCTGCCAAATTGGAAACGTCCAGAGATTGCGCCCACAGGAAAGCTGCCAGCACTGAAAGCTCTAGCTGGTTTTCACTGTCCCTTGGAACTGCATTCGCTGCCACACAGACATTCGCGCTCCGGTAAAGCATTGCTTCCTAATGGGGCAACACTCTGTATCTCTCTGTGGCAGAGCCCGGCTGCCAAACTGGAAACGTCCAGAGATTGCGCCCACAGGAAAGCTGCCAGCACTGAAAGCTGTAGCTGGTTTTCACTGTCCCTTGGAACTGCATTCGCTGCCACACAGACATTCACGCACTGCTAAAGCTTAACTTGGTAAATGGGCAACACTCTGTATCTCTCTCTGGCAGAGCCCGGCTGCCAAATTGGAAACGTCCAGTGATTGCGCCTACAGGAAAGACGCCAGCACTGAAAGCTCTAGCTGGTTTTCACTGTCCCTTGGAACTGCATTCGCTGCCACACAGACATTCACGCTCTGCTAAAGCATTGCTTCGTAATGGGGCAACACTCTGTATCTCTCTCTGGCAGAGCCCGGCTGCCAAATTGGAAACGTCCAGAGATTGCGCCCACAGGAAAGCTGCCAGGACTGAAAGCTCTAGCTGGTTTTCACTGTCCCTTGGAACTGCATTCGCTGCCACACAGACATTCGCGCTCTGCTAAAGCATTGCTTCGTAATGGGGCAACACTCTGTATCTCTCTCTGGCAGAGCCCGGCTGCCAAATTGGAAACGTCCAGAGATTGCGCCCACAGGAAAGCTGCCAGCACTGAAAGCTCTAGCTGGTTTTCACTGTCCCTTGGAAGTGCATTCGCAGCCACACAGACATTCGCGCTCTGCTCAAGCTTAACTTGGTAATTGGGCAACACTCTGTATCTCTCTCTGGCAGAGCCCGGCTGCCAAATTGGAAACGTCCAGAGATTGCGCCTACAGGAAAGCTGCCAGCACTGAAAGCTCTAGCTGGTTTTCACTGTCCCTTGGAACTGCATTCGCTGCCACACAGACATTCGCGCTCTGCTAAAGCATTGCTTCGTAATGGGGCAATACTCTGTACCTCTCTCTGGCAGAGCCCGGCTGCCAAATTGGAAACGTCCAGAGATTGCGCCCACAGGAAAGCTGCCAGCACTGAAAGCTCTAGCTGGTTTTCACTGTCCCTTGGAACTGCATTCGCTGCCACACAGACATTCGCGCTCTGCTAAAGCATTGCTTCCTAATGGGGCAACACTCTGTATCTCTCTCTGGCAGAGCCCGGCTGCCAAATTGGAAACGTCCAGAGATTGCGCCTACAGGAAAGCTGCCAGCACTGAAAGCTCTAGCTGGTTTTCACTGTCCCTTGGAACTGCATTCGCTGCCACACAGACATTCGCGCTCTGCTAAAGCATTGCTTCCTAATGGGGCAACACTCTGTATCTCTCTCTGGCAGAGCCCGATTGCCAAATTGGAAACGTCCAGAGATTGTGCCCACAGGAAAGCTGCCAGCACTGAAAGCTCTAGCTGGTTTTCACTGTCCCTTGGAACTGCATTCGCTGCCACACAGACATTCGCGCTCTGCTAAAGCATTGCTTCCTAATGGGGCAACACTCTGTATCTCTCTCTGGCAGAGCCCGGCTGCCAAATTGGAAACGTCCAGAGATTGCGCCCACAGGAAAGCTGCCAGCACTGAAAGCTCTAGCTGGTTTTCACTGTCCCTTGGAACTGCATTCGCTGCCACACAGACATTCGCGCTCTGCTAAAGCATTGCTTCCTAATGGGGCAACACTCTGTATCTCTCTCTGGCAGAGCCCGGCTGCCAAATTGGAAACGTCCAGAGATTGCGCCCACAGGAAAGCTGCCAGCACTGAAAGCTCTAGCTGGTTTTCACTGTCCCTTGGAACTGCATTCGCTGCCACACAGACATTCGCGCTCTGCTAAAGCATTGCTTCCTAATGGGGCAACACTCTGTATCTCTCTGTGGCAGAGCCCGGCTGCCAAATTGGAAACGTCCAGAGATTGCGCCCACAGGAAAGCTGCCAGCACTGAAAGCTCTAGCTGGTTTTCACTGTCCCTTGGAAGTGCATTCGCAGCCACACAGACATTCGCGCTCTGCTCAAGCTTAACTTGGTAATTGGGCAACACTAGGTATCTCTCTCTGGCAGAGCCCGGCTGCCAAATTGGAAACGTCCAGAGATTGCGCCTACAGGAAAGCTGCCAGCACTGAAAGCTCTAGCTGGTTTTCACTGTCCCTTGGAACTGCATTCGCTGCCACACAGACATTCGCGCTCTGCTAAAGCATTGCTTCGTAATGGGGCAACACTCTGTATCTCTCTCTGGCAGAGCCCGATTGCCAAATTGGAAAAGTCCAGAGATTGTGCCCACAGGAAAGCTGCCAGCACTGAAAGCTCTAGCTGGTTTTCACTGTCCCTTGGAACTGCATTCGCTGCCACACAGACATTCGCGCTCCGGTAAAGCATTGCTTCCTAATGGGGCAACACTCTGTATCTCTCTGTGGCAGAGCCCGGCTGCCAAACTGGAAACGTCCAGAGATTGTGCCCACAGGAAAGCTGCCAGCACTGAAAGCTGTAGCTGGTTTTCACTGTCCCTTGGAACTGCATTCGCTGCCACACAGACATTCACGCTCTGCTAAAGCTTTGCTTCCTAATGGGGCAACACTCTGTATCTCTCTCTGGCAGAGCCCGGCTGCCAAATTGGAAACGTCCAGAGATTGCGCCCACAGGAAAGCTGCCAGGACTGAAAGCTCTAGCTGGTTTTCACTGTCCCTTGGAACTGCATTCGCTGCCACACAGACATTCGCGCTCTGCTAAAGCATTGCTTCCTAATGGGGCAACACTCTGTATCTCTCTCTGGCAGAGCCCGGCTGCCAAATTGGAAACGTCCAGACATTGCGCCCACAGGAAAGCTGCCAGCACTGAAAGCTCTAGCTGGTTTTCACTGTCCCTTGGAACTGCATTCGCTGCCACACAGACATTCGCGCTCTGCTAAAGCATTGCTTCGTAATGGGGCAACACTCTGTATCTCTCTGTGGCAGAGCCCGGCTGCCAAATTGGAAACGTCCAGAGATTGCGCCCACAGGAAAGCTGCCAGCACTGAAAGCTCTAGCTGGTTTTCACTGTCCCTTGGAAGTGCATTCGCAGCCACACAGACATTCGCGCTCTGCTCAAGCTTAACTTGGTAATTGGGCAACACTCTGTATCTCTCTCTGGCAGAGCCCGGCTGCCAAATTGGAAACGTCCAGAGATTGCGCCTACAGGAAAGCTGCCAGCACTGAAAGCTCTAGCTGGTTTTCACTGTCCCTTGGAACTGCATTCGCTGCCACACAGACATTCGCGCTCTGCTAAAGCATTGCTTCGTAATGGGGCAACACTCTGTATCTCTCTCTGGCAGAGCCCGACTGCCAAATTGGAAACGTCCAGAGATTGTGCCCACAGGAAAGCTGCCAGCACTGAAAGCTGTAGCTGGTTTTCACTGTCCCTTGGAACTGCATTCGCTGCCACACAGACATTCGCGCTCCGGTAAAGCATTGCTTCCTAATGGGGCAACACTCTGTATCTCTCTGTGACAGAGCCCGGCTGCCAAACTGGAAACGTCCAGAGATTGCGCCCACAGGAAAGCTGCCAGCACTGAAAGCTGTAGCTGGTTTTCACTGTCCCTTGGAACTGCATTCGCTGCCACACAGACATTCACGTACTGCTAAAGCTTAACTTGGTAAATGGGCAACACTCTGTATCTCTCTCTGGCAGAGCCCGGCTGCCAAATTGGAAACGTCCAGTGATTGCGCCTACAGGAAAGATGCCAGCACTGAAAGCTCTAGCTGGTTTTCACTGTCCCTTGGAACTGCATTCGCTGCCACACAGACATTCACGCTCTGCTAAAGCATTGCTTCCTAATGGGGCAACACTCTGTATCTCTCTCTGGCAGAGCCCGGCTGCCAAATTGGAAACGTCCAGAGATTGCGCCCACAGGAAAGCTGCCAGGACTGAAAGCTCTAGCTGGTTTTCACTGTCCCTTGGAACTGCATTCGCTGCCACACAGACATTCGCGCTCTGCTAAAGCATTGCTTCCTAATGGGGCAACACTCTGTATCTCTCTCTGGCAGAGCCCGGCTGCCAAATTGGAAACGTCCAGAGATTGCGCCCACAGGAATGCTGCCAGCACTGAAAGCTCTAGCTGGTTTTCACTGTCCCTTGGAACTGCATTCGCTGCCACACAGACATTCGCGCTCTGCTAAAGCATTGCTTCCTAATGGGGCAACACTCTGTATCTCTCTCTGGCAGAGCCCGGCTGCCAAATTGGAAACGTCCAGAGATTGCGCCCACAGGAAAGCTGCCAGCACTGAAAGCTCTAGCTGGTTTTCACTGTCCCTTGGAACTGCATTCGCTGCCACACAGACATTCGCGCTCTGCTAAAGCATTGCTTCCTAATGGGGCAACACTCTGTATCTCTCTCTGGCAGAGCCCGGCTGCCAAATTGGAAACGTCCAGAGATTGCGCCCACAGGAAAGCTGCCAGCACTGAAAGCTCTAGCTGGTTTTCACTGTCCCTTGGAACTGCATTCGCTGCCACACAGACATTCGCGCTCTGCTAAAGCATTGCTTCGTAATGGGGCAACACTCTGCATCTCTCTCTGGCAGAGCCCGGCTGCCAAATTGGAAACGCCCAGAGATTGCGCCCACAGGAAAGCTGCCAGCACTGAAAGCTCTAGCTGGTTTTCACTGTCCCTTGGAAGTGCATTCGCAGCCACACAGACATTCGCGCTCTGCTAAAGCATTGCTTCCTAATGGGGCAACACTCTGTATCTCTCTCTGGCAGAGCCCGGCTGCCAAATTGGAAACGCCCAGAGATTGCGCCCACAGGAAAGCTGCCAGCACTGAAAGCTCTAGCTGGTTTTCACTGTCCCTTGGAACTGCATTCGCTGCCACACAGACATTCGCGCTCTGCTAAAGCATTGCTTCCTAATGGGGCAACACTCTGTATCTCTCTCTGGCAGAGCCCGGCTGCCAAATTGGAAACGCCCAGAGATTGCGCCCACAGGAAAGCTGCCAGCACTGAAAGCTCTAGCTGGTTTTCACTGTCCCTTGGAAGTGCATTCGCAGCCACACAGACATTCGCGCTCTGCTAAAGCATTGCTTCCTAATTGGGCAACACTCTGTATCTCTCTCTGGCAGAGCCCGGCTGCCAAATTGGAAACGTCCAGAGATTGCGCCTACAGGAAAGCTGCCAGCACTGAAAGCTCTAGCTGGTTTTCACTGTCCCTTGGAACTGCATTCGCTGCCACACAGACATTCGCGCTCTGCTAAAGCATTGCTTCGTAATGGGGCAACACTCTGTATCTCTCTCTGGCAGAGCCCGGCTGCCAAATTGGAAACGTCCAGAGATTGCGCCCACAGGAAAGCTGCCAGCACTGAAAGCTCTAGCTGGTTTTCACTGTCCCTTGGAACTGCATTCGCTGCCACACAGACATTCGCGCTCCGGTAAAGCATTGCTTCCTAATGGGGCAACACTCTGTATCTCTCTGTGGCAGAGCCCGGCTGCCAAACTGGAAACGTCCAGAGATTGCGCCCACAGGAAAGCTGCCAGCACTGAAAGCTGTAGCTGGTTTTCACTGTCCCTTGGAACTGCATTCGCTGCCACACAGACATTCACGCACTGCTAAAGCTTAACTTGGTAAATGGGCAACACTCTGTATCTCTCTCTGGCAGAGCCCGGCTGCCAAATTGGAAACGTCCAGTGATTGCGCCTACAGGAAAGACGCCAGCACTGAAAGCTCTAGCTGGTTTTCACTGTCCCTTGGAACTGCATTCGCTGCCACACAGACATTCACGCTCTGCTAAAGCATTGCTTCGTAATGGGGCAACACTCTGTATCTCTCTCTGGCAGAGCCCGGCTGCCAAATTGGAAACGTCCAGAGATTGCGCCTACAGGAAAGCTGCCAGCACTGAAAGCTCTAGCTGGTTTTCACTGTCCCTTGGAACTGCATTCGCTGCCACACAGACATTCGCGCTCTGCTAAAGCATTGCTTCGTAATGGGGCAATACTCTGTACCTCTCTCTGGCAGAGCCCGGCTGCCAAATTGGAAACGTCCAGAGATTGCGCCCACAGGAAAGCTGCCAGCACTGAAAGCTCTAGCTGGTTTTCACTGTCCCTTGGAACTGCATTCGCTGCCACACAGACATTCGCGCTCTGCTAAAGCATTGCTTCCTAATGGGGCAACACTCTGTATCTCTCTCTGGCAGAGCCCGGCTGCCAAATTGGAAACGTCCAGAGATTGTGCCCACAGGAAAGCTGCCAGCACTGAAAGCTCTAGCTGGTTTTCACTGTCCCTTGGAACTGCATTCGCTGCCACACAGACATTCGCGCTCTGCTAAAGCATTGCTTCCTAATGGGGCAACACTCTGTATCTCTCTCTGGCAGAGCCCGGCTGCCAAATTGGAAACGTCCAGAGATTGCGCCCACAGGAAAGCTGCCAGCACTGAAAGCTCTAGCTGGTTTTCACTGTCCCTTGGAACTGCATTCGCTGCCACACAGACATTCGCGCTCTGCTAAAGCATTTCTTGGTAAGGGGGCAACACTCTGTATCTCTCTCTGGCAGAGCCCGGCTGCCAAATTGGAAACGTCCAGAGATTGCGCCCACAGGAAAGCTGCCAGCACTGAAAGCTCTAGCTGGTTTTCACTGTCCCTTGGAACTGCATTCGCTGCCACACAGACATTCGCGCTCTGCTAAAGCATTGCTTCCTAATGGGGCAACACTCTGTATCTCTCTCTGGCAGAGCCCGGCTGCCAAATTGGAAACGTCCAGAGATTGCGCCCACAGGAAAGCTGCCAGCACTGAAAGCTCTAGCTGGTTTTCACTGTCCCTTGGAACTGCATTCGCTGCCACACAGACATTCGCGCTCTGCTAAAGCATTGCTTCGTAATGGGGCAACACTCTGCATCTCTCTCTGGCAGAGCCCGGCTGCCAAATTGGAAACGCCCAGAGATTGCGCCCACAGGAAAGCTGCCAGCACTGAAAGCTCTAGCTGGTTTTCACTGTCCCTTGGAAGTGCATTCGCAGCCACACAGACATTCGCGCTCTGCTAAAGCATTGCTTCCTAATGGGGCAACACTCTGTATCTCTCTCTGGCAGAGCCCGGCTGCCAAATTGGAAACGCCCAGAGATTGCGCCCACAGGAAAGCTGCCAGCACTGAAAGCTCTAGCTGGTTTTCACTGTCCCTTGGAACTGCATTCGCTGCCACACAGACATTCGCGCTCTGCTAAAGCATTGCTTCCTAATGGGGCAACACTCTGTATCTCTCTCTGGCAGAGCCCGGCTGCCAAATTGGAAAAGTCCAGAGATTGCGCCCACAGGAAAGCTGCCAGCACTGAAAGCTCTAGCTGGTTTTCACTGTCCCTTGGAACTGCATTCGCTGCCACACAGACATTCGCGCTCTGCTAAAGCATTGCTTCGTAATGGGGCAACACTCTGTATCTCTCTCTGGCAGAGCCCGGCTGCCAAATTGGAAACGTCCAGAGATTGCGCCTACAGGAAAGCTGCCAGCACTGAAAGCTCTAGCTGGTTTTCACTGTCCCTTGGAACTGCATTCGCTGCCACACAGACATTCGCGCTCCGGTAAAGCATTGCTTCCTAATGGGGCAACACTCTGTATCTCTCTGTGGCAGAGCCCGGCTGCCAAACTGGAAACGTCCAGAGATTGCGCCCACAGGAAAGCTGCCAGCACTGAAAGCTGTAGCTGGTTTTCACTGTCCCTTGGAACTGCATTCGCTGCCACACAGACATTCACGCACTGCTAAAGTTTAACTTGGTAAATGGGCAACACTCTGTATCTCTCTCTGGCAGAGCCCGGCTGCCAAATTGGAAACGTCCAGTGATTGCGCCTACAGGAAAGACGCCAGCACTGAAAGCTCTAGCTGGTTTTCACTGTCCCTTGGAACTGCATTCGCTGCCACACAGACATTCACGCTCTGCTAAAGCATTGCTTCGTAATGGGGCAACACTCTGTATCTCTCTCTGGCAGAGCCCGGCTGCCAAATTGGAAACGTCCAGAGATTGCGCCCACAGGAAAGCTGCCAGGACTGAAAGCTCTAGCTGGTTTTCACTGTCCCTTGGAACTGCATTCGCTGCCACACAGACATTCGCGCTCTGCTAAAGCATTGCTTCGTAATGGGGCAACACTCTGTATCTCTCTCTGGCAGAGCCCGGCTGCCAAATTGGAAACGTCCAGAGATTGCGCCCACAGGAAAGCTGCCAGCACTGAAAGCTCTAGCTGGTTTTCACTGTCCCTTGGAAGTGCATTCGCAGCCACACAGACATTCGCGCTCTGCTCAAGCTTAACTTGGTAATTGGGCAACACTCTGTATCTCTCTCTGGCAGAGCCCGGCTGCCAAATTGGAAACGTCCAGAGATTGCGCCTACAGGAAAGCTGCCAGCACTGAAAGCTCTAGCTGGTTTTCACTGTCCCTTGGAACTGCATTCGCTGCCACACAGACATTCGCGCTCTGCTAAAGCATTGCTTCGTAATGGGGCAACACTCTGTATCTCTCTCTGGCAGAGCCCGACTGCCAAACTGGAAACGTCCAGAGATTGCGCCCACAGGAAAGCTGCCAGCACTGAAAGCTGTAGCTGGTTTTCACTGTCCCTTGGAACTGCATTCGCTGCCACACAGACATTCACGCACTGCTAAAGCTTAACTTGGTAAATGGGCAACACTCTGTATCTCTCTCTGGCAGAGCCCAGCTGCCAAATTGGAAACGTCCAGTGATTGCGCCTACAGGAAAGCTGCCAGGACTGAAAGCTCTAGCTGGTTTTCACTGTCCCTTGGAACTGCATTCGCTGCCACACAGACATTCGCGCTCTGCTAAAGCATTGCTTCCTAATGGGGCAACACTCTGTATCTCTCTCTGGCAGAGCCCGGCTGCCAAATTGGAAACGTCCAGAGATTGCGCCCACAGGAAAGCTGCCAGCACTGAAAGCTCTAGCTGGTTTTCACTGTCCCTTGGAACTGCATTCGCTGCCACACAGACATTCGCGCTCTGCTAAAGCATTGCTTCGTAATGGGGCAACACTCTGTATCTCTCTGTGGCAGAGCCCGGCTGCCAAATTGGAAACGTCCAGAGATTGCGCCCACAGGAAAGCTGCCAGCACTGAAAGCTCTAGCTGGTTTTCACTGTCCCTTGGAACTGCATTCGCTGCCACACAGACATTCGCGCTCTGCTAAAGCATTGCTTCCTAATGGGGCAACACTCTGTATCTCTCTCTGGCAGAGCCCGGCTGCCAAATTGGAAACGTCCAGAGATTGCGCCTACAGGAAAGCTGCCAGCACTGAAAGCTCTAGCTGGTTTTCACTGTCCCTTGGAACTGCATTCGCTGCCACACAGACATTCGCGCTCTGCTAAAGCATTGCTTCCTAATGGGGCAACACTCTGTATCTCTCTCTGGCAGAGCCCGATTGCCAAATTGGAAACGTCCAGAGATTGTGCCCACAGGAAAGCTGCCAGCACTGAAAGCTCTAGCTGGTTTTCACTGTCCCTTGGAACTGCATTCGCTGCCACACAGACATTCGCGCTCCGGTAAAGCATTGCTTCCTAATGGGGCAACACTCTGTATCTCTCTGTGGCAGAGCCCGGCTGCCAAACTGGAAACGTCCAGAGATTGTGCCCACAGGAAAGCTGCCAGCACTGAAAGCTGTAGCTGGTTTTCACTGTCCCTTGGAACTGCATTCGCTGCCACACAGACATTCACGCACTGCTAAAGCTTAACTTGGTAAATGGGCAACACTCTGTATCTCTCTCTGGCAGAGCCCGGCTGCCAAATTGGAAACGTCCAGTGATTGCGCCTACAGGAAAGATGCCAGCACTGAAAGCTCTAGCTGGTTTTCACTGTCCCTTGGAACTGCATTCGCTGCCACACAGACATTCACGCTCTGCTAAAGCATTGCTTCCTAATGGGGCAACACTCTGTATCTCTCTCTGGCAGAGCCCGGCTGCCAAATTGGAAACGTCCAGAGATTGCGCCCACAGGAAAGCTGCCAGGACTGAAAGCTCTAGCTGGTTTTCACTGTCCCTTGGAAGTGCATTCGCAGCCACACAGACATTCGCGCTCTGCTCAAGCTTAACTTGGTAATTGGGCAACACTCTGTATCTCTCTCTGGCAGAGCCCGGCTGCCAAATTGGAAACGTCCAGAGATTGCGCCCACAGGAAAGCTGCCAGGACTGAAAGCTCTAGCTGGTTTTCACTGTCCCTTGGAACTGCATTCGCTGCCACACAGACATTCGCGCTCTGCTAAAGCATTGCTTCCTAATGGGGCAACACTCTGTATCTCTCTCTGGCAGAGCCCGGCTGCCAAATTGGAAACGTCCAGACATTGCGCCCACAGGAAAGCTGCCAGCACTGAAAGCTCTAGCTGGTTTTCACTGTCCCTTGGAACTGCATTCGCTGCCACACAGACATTCGCGCTCTGCTAAAGCATTGCTTCCTAATGGGGCAACACTCTGTATCTCTCTGTGGCAGAGCCCGGCTGCCAAATTGGAAACGTCCAGAGATTGTGCCCACAGGAAAGCTGCCAGCACTGAAAGCTCTAGCTGGTTTTCACTGTCCCTTGGAAGTGCATTCGCAGCCACACAGACATTCGCGCTCTGCTCAAGCTTAACTTGGTAATTGGGCAACACTCTGTATCTCTCTCTGGCAGAGCCCGGCTGCCAAATTGGAAACGTCCAGAGATTGCGCCTACAGGAAAGCTGCCAGCACTGAAAGCTCTAGCTGGTTTTCACTGTCCCTTGGAACTGCATTCGCTGCCACACAGACATTCGCGCTCTGCTAAAGCATTGCTTCGTAATGGGGCAACACTCTGTATCTCTCTCTGGCAGAGCCCGGCTGCCAAATTGGAAAAGTCCAGAGATTGCGCCCACAGGAAAGCTGCCAGCACTGAAAGCTCTAGCTGGTTTTCACTGTCCCTTGGAACTGCATTCGCTGCCACACAGACATTCGCGCTCTGCTAAAGCATTGCTTCGTAATGGGGCAACACTCTGTATCTCTCTCTGGCAGAGCCCGGCTGCCAAATTGGAAACGTCCAGAGATTGCGCCTACAGGAAAGCTGCCAGCACTGAAAGCTCTAGCTGGTTTTCACTGTCCCTTGGAACTGCATTCGCTGCCACACAGACATTCGCGCTCCGGTAAAGCATTGCTTCCTAATGGGGCAACACTCTGTATCTCTCTGTGGCAGAGCCCGGCTGCCAAACTGGAAACGTCCAGAGATTGCGCCCACAGGAAAGCTGCCAGCACTGAAAGCTGTAGCTGGTTTTCACTGTCCCTTGGAACTGCATTCGCTGCCACACAGACATTCACGCACTGCTAAAGTTTAACTTGGTAAATGGGCAACACTCTGTATCTCTCTCTGGCAGAGCCCGGCTGCCAAATTGGAAACGTCCAGTGATTGCGCCTACAGGAAAGACGCCAGCACTGAAAGCTCTAGCTGGTTTTCACTGTCCCTTGGAACTGCATTCGCTGCCACACAGACATTCACGCTCTGCTAAAGCATTGCTTCGTAATGGGGCAACACTCTGTATCTCTCTCTGGCAGAGCCCGGCTGCCAAATTGGAAACGTCCAGAGATTGCGCCCACAGGAAAGCTGCCAGGACTGAAAGCTCTAGCTGGTTTTCACTGTCCCTTGGAACTGCATTCGCTGCCACACAGACATTCGCGCTCTGCTAAAGCATTGCTTCGTAATGGGGCAACACTCTGTATCTCTCTCTGGCAGAGCCCGGCTGCCAAATTGGAAACGTCCAGAGATTGCGCCCACAGGAAAGCTGCCAGCACTGAAAGCTCTAGCTGGTTTTCACTGTCCCTTGGAAGTGCATTCGCAGCCACACAGACATTCGCGCTCTGCTCAAGCTTAACTTGGTAATTGGGCAACACTCTGTATCTCTCTCTGGCAGAGCCCGGCTGCCAAATTGGAAACGTCCAGAGATTGCGCCTACAGGAAAGCTGCCAGCACTGAAAGCTCTAGCTGGTTTTCACTGTCCCTTGGAACTGCATTCGCTGCCACACAGACATTCGCGCTCTGCTAAAGCATTGCTTCGTAATGGGGCAACACTCTGTATCTCTCTCTGGCAGAGCCCGACTGCCAAACTGGAAACGTCCAGAGATTGCGCCCACAGGAAAGCTGCCAGCACTGAAAGCTGTAGCTGGTTTTCACTGTCCCTTGGAACTGCATTCGCTGCCACACAGACATTCACGCACTGCTAAAGCTTAACTTGGTAAATGGGCAACACTCTGTATCTCTCTCTGGCAGAGCCCAGCTGCCAAATTGGAAACGTCCAGTGATTGCGCCTACAGGAAAGCTGCCAGGACTGAAAGCTCTAGCTGGTTTTCACTGTCCCTTGGAACTGCATTCGCTGCCACACAGACATTCGCGCTCTGCTAAAGCATTGCTTCCTAATGGGGCAACACTCTGTATCTCTCTCTGGCAGAGCCCGGCTGCCAAATTGGAAACGTCCAGAGATTGCGCCCACAGGAAAGCTGCCAGCACTGAAAGCTCTAGCTGGTTTTCACTGTCCCTTGGAACTGCATTCGCTGCCACACAGACATTCGCGCTCTGCTAAAGCATTGCTTCCTAATGGGGCAACACTCTGTATCTCTCTCTGGCAGAGCCCGGCTGCCAAATTGGAAACGTCCAGAGATTGCGCCTACAGGAAAGCTGCCAGCACTGAAAGCTCTAGCTGGTTTTCACTGTCCCTTGGAACTGCATTCGCTGCCACACAGACATTCGCGCTCTGCTAAAGCATTGCTTCCTAATGGGGCAACACTCTGTATCTCTCTGTGGCAGAGCCCGATTGCCAAATTGGAAACGTCCAGAGATTGTGCCCACAGGAAAGCTGCCAGCACTGAAAGCTCTAGCTGGTTTTCACTGTCCCTTGGAACTGCATTCGCTGCCACACAGACATTCGCGCTCCGGTAAAGCATTGCTTCTTAATGGGGCAACACTCTGTATCTCTCTGTGGCAGAGCCCGGCTGCCAAACTGGAAACGTCCAGAGATTGTGCCCACAGGAAAGCTGCCAGCACTGAAAGCTGTAGCTGGTTTTCACTGTCCCTTGGAACTGCATTCGCTGCCACACAGACATTCACGCACTGCTAAAGCTTAACTTGGTAAATGGGCAACACTCTGTATCTCTCTCTGGCAGAGCCCGGCTGCCAAATTGGAAACGTCCAGTGATTGCGCCTACAGGAAAGATGCCAGCACTGAAAGCTCTAGCTGGTTTTCACTGTCCCTTGGAACTGCATTCGCTGCCACACAGACATTCACGCTCTGCTAAAGCATTGCTTCCTAATGGGGCAACACTCTGTATCTCTCTCTGGCAGAGCCCGGCTGCCAAATTGGAAACGTCCAGAGATTGCGCCCACAGGAAAGCTGCCAGGACTGAAAGCTCTAGCTGGTTTTCACTGTCCCTTGGAACTGCATTCGCTGCCACACAGACATTCGCGCTCTGCTAAAGCATTGCTTCCTAATGGGGCAACACTCTGTATCTCTCTCTGGCAGAGCCCGGCTGCCAAATTGGAAACGTCCAGACATTGCGCCCACAGGAAAGCTGCCAGCACTGAAAGCTCTAGCTGGTTTTCACTGTCCCTTGGAACTGCATTCGCTGCCACACAGACATTCGCGCTCTGCTAAAGCATTGCTTCCTAATGGGGCAACACTCTGTATCTCTCTCTGGCAGAGCCCGGCTGCCAAATTGGAAACGTCCAGAGATTGCGCCCACAGGAAAGCTGCCAGCACTGAAAGCTGTAGCTGGTTTTCACTGTCCCTTGGAACTGCATTCGCTGCCACACAGACATTCGCGCTCTGCTAAAGCATTGCTTCCTAATGGGGCAACACTCTGTATCTCTCTCTGGCAGAGCCCGGCTGCCAAATTGGAAACGTCCAGAGATTGCGCCTACAGGAAAGCTGCCAGCACTGAAAGCTCTAGCTGGTTTTCACTGTCCCTTGGAACTGCATTCGCTGCCACACAGACATTCGCGCTCTGCTAAAGCATTGCTTCCTAATGGGGCAACACTCTGTATCTCTCTGTGGCAGAGCCCGATTGCCAAATTGGAAACGTCCAGAGATTGTGCCCACAGGAAAGCTGCCAGCACTGAAAGCTCTAGCTGGTTTTCACTGTCCCTTGGAACTGCATTCGCTGCCACACAGACATTCGCGCTCCGGTAAAGCATTGCTTCTTAATGGGGCAACACTCTGTATCTCTCTGTGGCAGAGCCCGGCTGCCAAACTGGAAACGTCCAGAGATTGTGCCCACAGGAAAGCTGCCAGCACTGAAAGCTGTAGCTGGTTTTCACTGTCCCTTGGAACTGCATTCGCTGCCACACAGACATTCACGCACTGCTAAAGCTTAACTTGGTAAATGGGCAACACTCTGTATCTCTCTCTGGCAGAGCCCGGCTGCCAAATTGGAAACGTCCAGTGATTGCGCCTACAGGAAAGATGCCAGCACTGAAAGCTCTAGCTGGTTTTCACTGTCCCTTGGAACTGCATTCGCTGCCACACAGACATTCACGCTCTGCTAAAGCATTGCTTCCTAATGGGGCAACACTCTGTATCTCTCTCTGGCAGAGCCCGGCTGCCAAATTGGAAACGTCCAGAGATTGCACCCACAGGAAAGCTGCCAGGACTGAAAGCTCTAGCTGGTTTTCACTGTCCCTTGGAACTGCATTCGCTGCCACACAGACATTCGCGCTCTGCTAAAGCATTGCTTCCTAATGGGGCAACACTCTGTATCTCTCTCTGGCAGAGCCCGGCTGCCAAATTGGAAACGTCCAGACATTGCGCCCACAGGAAAGCTGCCAGCACTGAAAGCTCTAGCTGGTTTTCACTGTCCCTTGGAACTGCATTCGCTGCCACACAGACATTCGCGCTCTGCTAAAGCATTGCTTCCTAATGGGGCAACACTCTGTATCTCTCTCTGGCAGAGCCCGGCTGCCAAATTGGAAACGTCCAGAGATTGCGCCCACAGGAAAGCTGCCAGCACTGAAAGCTGTAGCTGGTTTTCACTGTCCCTTGGAACTGCATTCGCTGCCACACAGACATTCACGCACTGCTAAAGCTTAACTTGGTAAATGGGCAACACTCTGTATCTCTCTCTGGCAGAGCCCAGCTGCCAAATTGGAAACGTCCAGTGATTGCGCCTACAGGAAAGATGCCAGCACTGAAAGCTCTAGCTGGTTTTCACTGTCCCTTGGAACTGCATTCGCTGCCACACAGACATTCACGCTCTGCTAAAGCATTGCTTCGTAATGGGGCAACACTCTGTATCTCTCTCTGGCAGAGCCCGGCTGCCAAATTGGAAACGTCCAGAGATTGCGCCCATAGGAAAGCTGCCAGGACTGAAAGCTCTAGCTGGTTTTCACTGTCCCTTGGAACTGCATTCGCTGCCACACAGACATTCGCGCTCTGCTAAAGCATTGCTTCCTAATGGGGCAACACTCTGTATCTCTCTCTGGCAGAGCCCGGCTGCCAAATTGGAAACGTCCAGACATTGCGCCCACAGGAAAGCTGCCAGCACTGAAAGCTGTAGCTGGTTTTCACTGTCCCTTGGAACTGCATTCGCTGCCACACAGACATTCGTGCTCTGCTAAAGCATTGCTTCGTAATGGGGCAACACTCTGTATCTCTCTCTGGCAGAGCCCGGCTGCCAAATTGGAAACGTCCAGAGATTGCGCCCACAGGAAAGCTGCCAGCACTGAAAGCTCTAGCTGGTTTTCACTGTCCCTTGGAACTGCATTCGCTGCCACACAGACATTCGCGCTCTGCTAAAGCATTGCTTCCTAATGGGGCAACACTCTGTATCTCTCTCTGGCAGAGCCCGGCTGCCAAATTGGAAACGTCCAGAGATTGTGCCCACAGGAAAGCTGCCAGCACTGAAAGCTCTAGCTGGTTTTCACTGTCCCTTGGAACTGCATTCGCTGCCACACAGACATTCGCGCTCTGCTAAAGCATTGCTTCCTAATGGGGCAACACTCTGTATCTCTCTCTGGCAGAGCCCGGCTGCCAAATTGGAAACGTCCAGAGATTGCGCCCACAGGAAAGCTGCCAGCACTGAAAGCTCTAGCTGGTTTTCACTGTCCCTTGGAACTGCATTCGCTGCCACACAGACATTCGCGCTCTGCTAAAGCATTTCTTGGTAAGGGGGCAACACTCTGTATCTCTCTCTGGCAGAGCCCGGCTGCCAAATTGGAAACGTCCAGAGATTGCGCCCACAGGAAAGCTGCCAGCACTGAAAGCTCTAGCTGGTTTTCACTGTCCCTTGGAACTGCATTCGCTGCCACACAGACATTCGCGCTCTGCTAAAGCATTGCTTCCTAATGGGGCAACACTCTGTATCTCTCTCTGGCAGAGCCCGGCTGCCAAATTGGAAACGTCCAGAGATTGCGCCCACAGGAAAGCTGCCAGCACTGAAAGCTCTAGCTGGTTTTCACTGTCCCTTGGAACTGCATTCGCTGCCACACAGACATTCGCGCTCTGCTAAAGCATTGCTTCGTAATGGGGCAACACTCTGCATCTCTCTCTGGCAGAGCCCGGCTGCCAAATTGGAAACGCCCAGAGATTGCGCCCACAGGAAAGCTGCCAGCACTGAAAGCTCTAGCTGGTTTTCACTGTCCCTTGGAAGTGCATTCGCAGCCACACAGACATTCGCGCTCTGCTAAAGCATTGCTTCCTAATGGGGCAACACTCTGTATCTCTCTCTGGCAGAGCCCGGCTGCCAAATTGGAAACGTCCAGAGATTGCGCCCACAGGAAAGCTGCCAGCACTGAAAGCTCTAGCTGGTTTTCACTGTCCCTTGGAACTGCATTCGCTGCCACACAGACATTCGCGCTCTGCTAAAGCATTGCTTCCTAATGGGGCAACACTCTGTATCTCTCTCTGGCAGAGCCCGGCTGCCAAATTGGAAAAGTCCAGAGATTGCGCCCACAGGAAAGCTGCCAGCACTGAAAGCTCTAGCTGGTTTTCACTGTCCCTTGGAACTGCATTCGCTGCCACACAGACATTCGCGCTCTGCTAAAGCATTGCTTCCTAATGGGGCAACACTCTGTATCTCTCTCTGGCAGAGCCCGGCTGCCAAATTGGAAACGTCCAGAGATTGCGCCCACAGGAAAGCTGCCAGCACTGAAAGCTCTAGCTGGTTTTCACTGTCCCTTGGAACTGCATTCGCTGCCACACAGACATTCGCGCTCTGCTAAAGCATTGCTTCCTAATGGGGCAACACTCTGTATCTCTCTCTGGCAGAGCCCGGCTGCCAAATTGGAAACGTCCAGACATTGCGCCCACAGGAAAGCTGCCAGCACTGAAAGCTCTAGCTGGTTTTCACTGTCCCTTGGAACTGCATTCGCTGCCACACAGACATTCGCGCTCTGCTAAAGCATTGCTTCCTAATGGGGCAACACTCTGTATCTCTCTCTGGCAGAGCCCGGCTGCCAAATTGGAAACGTCCAGAGATTGCGCCCACAGGAAAGCTGCCAGCACTGAAAGCTGTAGCTGGTTTTCACTGTCCCTTGGAACTGCATTCGCTGCCACACAGACATTCACGCACTGCTAAAGCTTAACTTGGTAAATGGGCAACACTCTGTATCTCTCTCTGGCAGAGCCCAGCTGCCAAATTGGAAACGTCCAGTGATTGCGCCTACAGGAAAGATGCCAGCACTGAAAGCTCTAGCTGGTTTTCACTGTCCCTTGGAACTGCATTCGCTGCCACACAGACATTCACGCTCTGCTAAAGCATTGCTTCGTAATGGGGCAACACTCTGTATCTCTCTCTGGCAGAGCCCGGCTGCCAAATTGGAAACGTCCAGAGATTGCGCCCATAGGAAAGCTGCCAGGACTGAAAGCTCTAGCTGGTTTTCACTGTCCCTTGGAACTGCATTCGCTGCCACACAGACATTCGCGCTCTGCTAAAGCATTGCTTCCTAATGGGGCAACACTCTGTATCTCTCTCTGGCAGAGCCCGGCTGCCAAATTGGAAACGTCCAGACATTGCGCCCACAGGAAAGCTGCCAGCACTGAAAGCTCTAGCTGGTTTTCACTGTCCCTTGGAACTGCATTCGCTGCCACACAGACATTCGTGCTCTGCTAAAGCATTGCTTCGTAATGGGGCAACACTCTGTATCTCTCTCTGGCAGAGCCCGGCTGCCAAATTGGAAACGTCCAGAGATTGCGCCCACAGGAAAGCTGCCAGCACTGAAAGCTCTAGCTGGTTTTCACTGTCCCTTGGAACTGCATTCGCTGCCACACAGACATTCGCGCTCTGCTAAAGCATTGCTTCCTAATGGGGCAACACTCTGTATCTCTCTCTGGCAGAGCCCGGCTGCCAAATTGGAAACGTCCAGAGATTGTGCCCACAGGAAAGCTGCCAGCACTGAAAGCTCTAGCTGGTTTTCACTGTCCCTTGGAACTGCATTCGCTGCCACACAGACATTCGCGCTCTGCTAAAGCATTGCTTCCTAATGGGGCAACACTCTGTATCTCTCTCTGGCAGAGCCCGGCTGCCAAATTGGAAACGTCCAGAGATTGCGCCCACAGGAAAGCTGCCAGCACTGAAGGCTCTAGCTGGTTTTCACTGTCCCTTGGAACTGCATTCGCTGCCACACAGACATTCGCGCTCTGCTAAAGCATTTCTTGGTAAGGGGGCAACACTCTGTATCTCTCTCTGGCAGAGCCCGGCTGCCAAATTGGAAACGTCCAGAGATTGCGCCCACAGGAAAGCTGCCAGCACTGAAAGCTCTAGCTGGTTTTCACTGTCCCTTGGAACTGCATTCGCTGCCACACAGACATTCGCGCTCTGCTAAAGCATTGCTTCCTAATGGGGCAACACTCTGTATCTCTCTCTGGCAGAGCCCGGCTGCCAAATTGGAAACGTCCAGAGATTGCGCCCACAGGAAAGCTGCCAGCACTGAAAGCTCTAGCTGGTTTTCACTGTCCCTTGGAACTGCATTCGCTGCCACACAGACATTCGCGCTCTGCTAAAGCATTGCTTCGTAATGGGGCAACACTCTGCATCTCTCTCTGGCAGAGCCCGGCTGCCAAATTGGAAACGCCCAGAGATTGCGCCCACAGGAAAGCTGCCAGCACTGAAAGCTCTAGCTGGTTTTCACTGTCCCTTGGAAGTGCATTCGCAGCCACACAGACATTCGCGCTCTGCTAAAGCATTGCTTCCTAATGGGGCAACACTCTGTATCTCTCTCTGGCAGAGCCCGGCTGCCAAATTGGAAACGTCCAGAGATTGCGCCCACAGGAAAGCTGCCAGCACTGAAAGCTCTAGCTGGTTTTCACTGTCCCTTGGAACTGCATTCGCTGCCACACAGACATTCGCGCTCTGCTAAAGCATTGCTTCCTAATGGGGCAACACTCTGTATCTCTCTCTGGCAGAGCCCGGCTGCCAAATTGGAAAAGTCCAGAGATTGCGCCCACAGGAAAGCTGCCAGCACTGAAAGCTCTAGCTGGTTTTCACTGTCCCTTGGAACTGCATTCGCTGCCACACAGACATTCGCGCTCTGCTAAAGCATTGCTTCCTAATGGGGCAACACTCTGTATCTCTCTCTGGCAGAGCCCGGCTGCCAAATTGGAAACGTCCAGAGATTGCGCCCACAGGAAAGCTGCCAGCACTGAAAGCTCTAGCTGGTTTTCACTGTCCCTTGGAACTGCATTCGCTGCCACACAGACATTCGCGCTCTGGTAAAGCATTGCTTCCTAATGGGGCAACACTCTGTATCTCTCTGTGGCAGAGCCGGGCTGCCAAATTGGAAACGTCCAGAGATTGCGCCCACGGGAAAGCTGCCAGCACTGAAAGCTCTAGCTGGTTTTCACTGTCCCTTGGAACTGCATTCGCTGCCACACAGACATTCGCGCTCCGGTAAAGCATTGCTTCCTAATGGGGCAACACTCTGTATCTCTCTGTGGCAGAGCCCGGCTGCCAAACTGGAAAGGTCCAGAGATTGTGCCCACAGGAAAGCTGCCAGCACTGAAAGCTGTAGCTGGTTTTCACTGTCCCTTGGAACTGCATTCGCTGCCACACAGACATTCACGCACTGCTAAAGCTTAACTTGGTAAATGGGCAACACTCTGTATCTCTCTCTGGCAGAGCCCGGCTGCCAAATTGGAAACGTCCAGTGATTGCGCCTACAGGAAAGATGCCAGCACTGAAAGCTCTAGCTGGTTTTCACTGTCCCTTGGAACTGCATTCGCTGCCACACAGACATTCGCGCTCTGCTAAAGCATTGCTTCCTAATGGGGCAACACTCTGTATCTCTCTCTGGCAGAGCCCGGCTGCCAAATTGGAAACGTCCAGAGATTGCGCCCACAGGAAAGCTGCCAGCACTGAAAGCTCTAGCTGGTTTTCACTGTCCCTTGGAACTGCATTCGCTGCCACACAGACATTCGCGCTCTGCTAAAGCATTGCTTCGTAATGGGGCAACACTCTGTATCTCTCTCTGGCAGAGCCCGGCTGCCAAATTGGAAACGTCCAGAGATTGCGCCCACAGGAAAGCTGCCAGCACTGAAAGCTCTAGCTGGTTTTCACTGTCCCTTGGAACTGCATTCGCTGCCACACAGACATTCGCGCTCTGCTAAAGCATTGCTTCGTAATGGGGCAACACTCTGTATCTCTCTGTGGCAGAGCCCGGCTGCCAAATTGGAAACGTCCAGAGATTGCGCCCACAGGAAAGCTGCCAGCACTGAAAGCTCTAGCTGGTTTTCACTGTCCCTTGGAAGTGCATTCGCAGCCACACAGACATTCGCGCTCTGCTCAAGCTTAACTTGGTAATTGGGCAACACTCTGTATCTCTCTCTGGCAGAGCCCGGCTGCCAAATTGGAAACGTCCAGAGATTGCGCCTACAGGAAAGCTGCCAGCACTGAAAGCTCTAGCTGGTTTTCACTGTCCCTTGGAACTGCATTCGCTGCCACACAGACATTCACGCACTGCTAAAGCTTAACTTGGTAAATGGGCAACACTCTGTATCTCTCTCTGGCAGAGCCCAGCTGCCAAATTGGAAACGTCCAGTGATTGCGCCTACAGGAAAGATGCCAGCACTGAAAGCTCTAGCTGGTTTTCACTGTCCCTTGGAACTGCATTCGCTGCCACACAGACATTCACGCTCTGCTAAAGCATTGCTTCGTAATGGGGCAACACTCTGTATCTCTCTCTGGCAGAGCCCGGCTGCCAAATTGGAAACGTCCAGAGATTGCGCCCACAGGAAAGCTGCCAGGACTGAAAGCTCTAGCTGGTTTTCACTGTCCCTTGGAACTGCATTCGCTGCCACACAGACATTCGCGCTCTGCTAAAGCATTGCTTCCTAATGGGGCAACACTCTGTATCTCTCTCTGGCAGAGCCCGGCTGCCAAATTGGAAACGTCCAGACATTGCGCCCACAGGAAAGCTGCCAGCACTGAAAGCTCTAGCTGGTTTTCACTGTCCCTTGGAACTGCATTCGCTGCCACACAGACATTCGTGCTCTGCTAAAGCATTGCTTCGTAATGGGGCAACACTCTGTATCTCTCTCTGGCAGAGCCCGGCTGCCAAATTGGAAACGTCCAGAGATTGCGCCCACAGGAAAGCTGCCAGCACTGAAAGCTCTAGCTGGTTTTCACTGTCCCTTGGAACTGCATTCGCTGCCACACAGACATTCGCGCTCTGCTAAAGCATTGCTTCCTAATGGGGCAACACTCTGTATCTCTCTCTGGCAGAGCCCGGCTGCCAAATTGGAAACGTCCAGAGATTGTGCCCACAGGAAAGCTGCCAGCACTGAAAGCTCTAGCTGGTTTTCACTGTCCCTTGGAACTGCATTCGCTGCCACACAGACATTCGCGCTCTGCTAAAGCATTGCTTCCTAATGGGGCAACACTCTGTATCTCTCTCTGGCAGAGCCCGGCTGCCAAATTGGAAACGTCCAGAGATTGCGCCCACAGGAAAGCTGCCAGCACTGAAAGCTCTAGCTGGTTTTCACTGTCCCTTGGAACTGCATTCGCTGCCACACAGACATTCGCGCTCTGCTAAAGCATTTCTTGGTAAGGGGGCAACACTCTGTATCTCTCTCTGGCAGAGCCCGGCTGCCAAATTGGAAACGTCCAGAGATTGCGCCCACAGGAAAGCTGCCAGCACTGAAAGCTCTAGCTGGTTTTCACTGTCCCTTGGAACTGCATTCGCTGCCACACAGACATTCGCGCTCTGCTAAAGCATTGCTTCCTAATGGGGCAACACTCTGTATCTCTCTCTGGCAGAGCCCGGCTGCCAAATTGGAAACGTCCAGAGATTGCGCCCACAGGAAAGCTGCCAGCACTGAAAGCTCTAGCTGGTTTTCACTGTCCCTTGGAACTGCATTCGCTGCCACACAGACATTCGCGCTCTGCTAAAGCATTGCTTCGTAATGGGGCAACACTCTGCATCTCTCTCTGGCAGAGCCCGGCTGCCAAATTGGAAACGCCCAGAGATTGCGCCCACAGGAAAGCTGCCAGCACTGAAAGCTCTAGCTGGTTTTCACTGTCCCTTGGAAGTGCATTCGCAGCCACACAGACATTCGCGCTCTGCTAAAGCATTGCTTCCTAATGGGGCAACACTCTGTATCTCTCTCTGGCAGAGCCCGGCTGCCAAATTGGAAACGCCCAGAGATTGCGCCCACAGGAAAGCTGCCAGCACTGAAAGCTCTAGCTGGTTTTCACTGTCCCTTGGAACTGCATTCGCTGCCACACAGACATTCGCGCTCTGCTAAAGCATTTCTTGGTAAGGGGGCAACACTCTGTATCTCTCTCTGGCAGAGCCCGGCTGCCAAATTGGAAACGTCCAGAGATTGCGCCCACAGGAAAGCTGCCAGCACTGAAAGCTCTAGCTGGTTTTCACTGTCCCTTGGAACTGCATTCGCTGCCACACAGACATTCGCGCTCTGCTCAAGCTTAACTTGGTAATTGGGCAACACTCTGTATCTCTCTCTGGCAGAGCCCGGCTGCCAAATTGGAAACGTCCAGAGATTGCGCCTACAGGAAAGCTGCCAGCACTGAAAGCTCTAGCTGGTTTTCACTGTCCCTTGGAACTGCATTCGCTGCCACACAGACATTCACGCACTGCTAAAGCTTAACTTGGTAAATGGGCAACACTCTGTATCTCTCTCTGGCAGAGCCCGGCTGCCAAATTGGAAACGTCCAGAGATTGCGCCTACAGGAAAGCTGCCAGCACTGAAAGCTCTAGCTGGTTTTCACTGTCCCTTGGAACTGCATTCGCTGCCACACAGACATTCGCGCTCTGCTAAAGCATTGCTTCGTAATGGGGCAACACTCTGTATCTCTCTCTGGCAGAGCCCGGCTGCCAAATTGGAAACGTCCAGAGATTGCGCCCACAGGAAAGCTGCCAGCACTGAAAGCTCTAGCTGGTTTTCACTGTCCCTTGGAACTGCATTCGCTGCCACACAGACATTCGCGCTCTGGTAAAGCATTGCTTCCTAATGAGGCAACACTCTGTATCTCTCTGTGGCAGAGCCCGGCTGCCAAATTGGAAACGTCCAGAGATTGTGCCCACGGGAAAGCTGCCAGCACTGAAAGCTGTAGCTGGTTTTCACTGTCCCTTGGAACTGCATTCGCTGCCACACAGACATTCACGCACTGCAAAAGCTTAACTTGGTAAATGGGCAACACTCTGTATCTCTCTCTGGCAGAGCCCGGCTGCCAAATTGGAAACGTCCAGTGATTGCGCCTACAGGAAAGATGCCAGCACTGAAAGCTCTAGCTGGTTTTCACTGTCCCTTGGAACTGCATTCGCTGCCACACAGACATTCGCGCTCAGCTATAGCATTGCTTGGTAAGGGGGCAACACTCTGTATCTCTCTCTGGCAGAGCCCGGCTGCCAAATTGGAAACGTCCAGAGATTGCGCCCACAGGAAAGCTGCCAGCACTGAAAGCTCTAGCTGGTTTTCACTGTCCCTTGGAACTGCATTCGCTGCCACACAGACATTTGCGCTCTGCTAAAGCATTGCTTCGTAATGGGGCAACACTCTGTATCTCTCTCTGGCAGAGCCCGGCTGCCAAATTGGAAACGTCCAGAGATTGCGCCCACAGGTAAGCTGCCAGCACTGAAAGCTCTAGCTGGTTTTCACTGTCCCTTGGAACTGCATTCGCTGCCACACAGACATTCGCGCTCTGCTAAAGCATTGCTTCCTAATGGGGCAACACTCTGTATCTCTCTCTGGCAGAGCCCGGCTGCCAAATTGGAAACGTCCAGAGATTGCGCCCACAGGAAAGCTGCCAGCACTGAAAGCTCTAGCTGGTTTTCACTGTCCCTTGGAACTGCATTCGCTGCCACACAGACATTCGCGCTCTGCTAAAGCATTGCTTCCTAATGGGGCAACACTCTGTATCTCTCTCTGGCAGAGCCCGGCTGCCAAATTGGAAACGTCCAGACATTGCGCCCACAGGAAAGCTGCCAGCACTGAAAGCTCTAGCTGGTTTTCACTGTCCCTTGGAACTGCATTCGCTGCCACACAGACATTCACGCACTGCTAAAGCTTAACTTGGTAAATGGGCAACACTCTGTATCTCTCTCTGGCAGAGCCCAGCTGCCAAATTGGAAACGTCCAGTGATTGCGCCTACAGGAAAGATGCCAGCACTGAAAGCTCTAGCTGGTTTTCACTGTCCCTTGGAACTGCATTCGCTGCCACACAGACATTCGCGCTCTGCTAAAGCATTGCTTCGTAATGGGGCAACACTCTGTATCTCTCTGTGGCAGAGCCCGGCTGCCAAATTGGAAACGTCCAGAGATTGCGCCCACAGGAAAGCTGCCAGCACTGAAAGCTCTAGCTGGTTTTCACTGTCCCTTGGAACTGCATTCGCTGCCACACAGACATTCGCGCTCTGCTAAAGCATTGCTTCGTAATGGGGCAACACTCTGTATCTCTCTCTGGCAGAGCCCGGCTGCCAAATTGGAAACGTCCAGAGATTGGGCCCACAGGAAAGATGCCAGCACTGAAAGCTCTAGCTGGTTTTCACTGTCCCTTGGAACTGCATTCGCTGCCACACAGACATTCGCGCTCTGCTAAAGCATTGCTTCCTAATGGGGCAACACTCTGTATCTCTCTCTGGCAGAGCCCGGCTGCCAAATTGGAAACGTCCAGAGATTGCGCCCACAGGAAAGCTGCCAGCACTGAAAGCTCTAGCTGGTTTTCACTGTCCCTTGGAACTGCATTCGCTGCCACACAGACATTCGCGCTCTGCTAAAGCATTGCTTCCTAATGGGGCAACACTCTGTATCTCTCTCTGGCAGAGCCCGGCTGCCAAATTGGAAACGTCCAGAGATTGCGCCCACAGGAAAGCTGCCAGCACTGAAAGCTCTAGCTGGTTTTCACTGTCCCTTGGAACTGCATTCGCTGCCACACAGACATTCGCGCTCTGCTAAAGCATTGCTTCCTAATGGGGCAACACTCTGTATCTCTCTCTGGCAGAGCCCGGCTGCCAAATTGGAAACGTCCAGAGATTGCGCCCACAGGAAAGCTGCCAGCACTGAAAGCTCTAGCTGGTTTTCACTGTCCCTTGGAACTGCATTCGCTGCCACACAGACATTCGCGCTCTGCTAAAGCATTGCTTCGTAATGGGGCAACACTCTGCATCTCTCTCTGGCAGAGCCCGGCTGCCAAATTGGAAACGCCCAGAGATTGCGCCCACAGGAAAGCTGCCAGCACTGAAAGCTCTAGCTGGTTTTCACTGTCCCTTGGAAGTGCATTCGCAGCCACACAGATATTCGCGCTCTGCTAAAGCATTGCTTCGTAATGGGGCAACACTCTGTATCTCTCTCTGGCAGAGCCCGGCTGCCAAATTGGAAACGCCCAGAGATTGCGCCCACAGGAAAGCTGCCAGCACTGAAAGCTCTAGCTGGTTTTCACTGTCCCTTGGAACTGCATTCGCTGCCACACAGACATTCGCGCTCTGCTAAAGCATTGCTTCGTAATGGGGCAACACTCTGTATCTCTCTCTGGCAGAGCCCGGCTGCCAAATTGGAAAAGTCCAGAGATTGCGCCCACAGGAAAGCTGCCAGCACTGAAAGCTCTAGCTGGTTTTCACTGTCCCTTGGAACTGCATTCGCTGCCACACAGACATTCGCGCTCTGCTAAAGCATTGCTTCGTAATGGGGCAACACTCTGTATCTCTCTCTGGCAGAGCCCGGCTGCCAAATTGGAAACGCCCAGAGATTGCGCCCACAGGAAAGCTGCCAGCACTGAAAGCTCTAGCTGGTTTTCACTGTCCCTTGGAAGTGCATTCGCAGCCACACAGACATTCGCGCTCTGCTAAAGCATTGCTTCCTAATTGGGCAACACTCTGTATCTCTCTCTGGCAGAGCCCGGCTGCCAAATTGGAAACGTCCAGAGATTGCGCCTACAGGAAAGCTGCCAGCACTGAAAGCTCTAGCTGGTTTTCACTGTCCCTTGGAACTGCATTCGCTGCCACACAGACATTCGCGCTCTGGTAAAGCATTGCTTCCTAATGGGGCAACACTCTGTATCTCTCTGTGGCAGAGCCCGGCTGCCAAATTGGAAACGTCCAGAGATTGCGCCCACAGGAAAGCTGCCAGCACTGAAAGCTGTAGCTGGTTTTCACTGTCCCTTGGAACTGCATTCGCTGCCACACAGACATTCACGCACTGCTAAAGCTTAACTTGGTAAATGGGCAACAATCTGTATCCCTCTCTGGCAGAGCCCGGCTGCCAAATTGGAAACGTCCAGTGATTGCGCCTACAGGAAAGATGCCAGCACTGAAAGCTCTAGCTGGTTTTCACTGTCCCTTGGAACTGCATTCGCTGCCACACAGACATTCGCGCTCTGCTAAAGCATTGCTTCGTAATGGGGCAACACTCTGTATCTCTCTCTGGCAGAGCCCGGCTGCCAAATTGGAAACGCCCAGAGATTGCGCCCACAGGAAAGCTGCCAGCACTGAAAGCTCTAGCTGGTTTTCACTGTCCCTTGGAAGTGCATTCGCAGCCACACAGACATTCGCGCTCTGGTAAAGCATTGCTTCCTAATGGGGCAACACTCTGTATCTCTCTGTGGCAGAGCCCGGCTGCCAAATTGGAAACGTCCAGAGATTGCGCCCACAGGAAAGCTGCCAGCACTGAAAGCTGTAGCTGGTTTTCACTGTCCCTTGGAACTGCATTCGCTGCCACACAGACATTCACGCACTGCTAAAGCTTAACTTGGTAAATGGGCAACACTCTGTATCCCTCTCTGGCAGAGCCCGGCTGCCAAATTGGAAACGTCCAGAGATTGCGCCTACAGGAAAGCTGCCAGCACTGAAAGCTCTAGCTGGTTTTCACTGTCCCTTGGAACTGCATTCGCTGCCACACAGACATTCGCGCTCTGCTAAAGCATTGCTTCGTAATGGGGCAACACTCTGTATCTCTCTCTGGCAGAGCCCGGCTGCCAAATTGGAAACGTCCAGAGATTGCGCCCACAGGAAAGCTGCCAGCACTGAAAGCTCTAGCTGGTTTTCACTGTCCCTTGGAACTGCATTCGCTGCCACACAGACATTCGCGCTCTGGTAAAGCATTGCTTCCTAATGAGGCAACACTCTGTATCTCTCTGTGGCAGAGCCCGGCTGCCAAATTGGAAACGTCCAGAGATTGTGCCCACGGGAAAGCTGCCAGCACTGAAAGCTGTAGCTGGTTTTCACTGTCCCTTGGAACTGCATTCGCTGCCACACAGACATTCACGCACTGCAAAAGCTTAACTTGGTAAATGGGCAACACTCTGTATCTCTCTCTGGCAGAGCCCGGCTGCCAAATTGGAAACGTCCAGTGATTGCGCCTACAGGAAAGATGCCAGCACTGAAAGCTCTAGCTGGTTTTCACTGTCCCTTGGAACTGCATTCGCTGCCACACAGACATTCGCGCTCAGCTATAGCATTGCTTGGTAAGGGGGCAACACTCTGTATCTCTCTCTGGCAGAGCCCGGCTGCCAAATTGGAAACGTCCAGAGATTGCGCCCACAGGAAAGCTGCCAGCACTGAAAGCTCTAGCTGGTTTTCACTGTCCCTTGGAACTGCATTCGCTGCCACACAGACATTTGCGCTCTGCTAAAGCATTGCTTCGTAATGGGGCAACACTCTGTATCTCTCTCTGGCAGAGCCCGGCTGCCAAATTGGAAACGTCCAGAGATTGCGCCCACAGGTAAGCTGCCAGCACTGAAAGCTCTAGCTGGTTTTCACTGTCCCTTGGAACTGCATTCGCTGCCACACAGACATTCGCGCTCTGCTAAAGCATTGCTTCCTAATGGGGCAACACTCTGTATCTCTCTCTGGCAGAGCCCGGCTGCCAAATTGGAAACGTCCAGAGATTGCGCCCACAGGAAAGCTGCCAGCACTGAAAGCTCTAGCTGGTTTTCACTGTCCCTTGGAACTGCATTCGCTGCCACACAGACATTCGCGCTCTGCTAAAGCATTGCTTCCTAATGGGGCAACACTCTGTATCTCTCTCTGGCAGAGCCCGGCTGCCAAATTGGAAACGTCCAGACATTGCGCCCACAGGAAAGCTGCCAGCACTGAAAGCTCTAGCTGGTTTTCACTGTCCCTTGGAACTGCATTCGCTGCCACACAGACATTCACGCACTGCTAAAGCTTAACTTGGTAAATGGGCAACACTCTGTATCTCTCTCTGGCAGAGCCCAGCTGCCAAATTGGAAACGTCCAGTGATTGCGCCTACAGGAAAGATGCCAGCACTGAAAGCTCTAGCTGGTTTTCACTGTCCCTTGGAACTGCATTCGCTGCCACACAGACATTCGCGCTCTGCTAAAGCATTGCTTCGTAATGGGGCAACACTCTGTATCTCTCTGTGGCAGAGCCCGGCTGCCAAATTGGAAACGTCCAGAGATTGCGCCCACAGGAAAGCTGCCAGCACTGAAAGCTCTAGCTGGTTTTCACTGTCCCTTGGAACTGCATTCGCTGCCACACAGACATTCGCGCTCTGCTAAAGCATTGCTTCGTAATGGGGCAACACTCTGTATCTCTCTCTGGCAGAGCCCGGCTGCCAAATTGGAAACGTCCAGAGATTGGGCCCACAGGAAAGATGCCAGCACTGAAAGCTCTAGCTGGTTTTCACTGTCCCTTGGAACTGCATTCGCTGCCACACAGACATTCGCGCTCTGCTAAAGCATTGCTTCCTAATGGGGCAACACTCTGTATCTCTCTCTGGCAGAGCCCGGCTGCCAAATTGGAAACGTCCAGAGATTGCGCCCACAGGAAAGCTGCCAGCACTGAAAGCTCTAGCTGGTTTTCACTGTCCCTTGGAACTGCATTCGCTGCCACACAGACATTCGCGCTCTGCTAAAGCATTGCTTCCTAATGGGGCAACACTCTGTATCTCTCTCTGGCAGAGCCCGGCTGCCAAATTGGAAACGTCCAGAGATTGCGCCCACAGGAAAGCTGCCAGCACTGAAAGCTCTAGCTGGTTTTCACTGTCCCTTGGAACTGCATTCGCTGCCACACAGACATTCGCGCTCTGCTAAAGCATTGCTTCGTAATGGGGCAACACTCTGCATCTCTCTCTGGCAGAGCCCGGCTGCCAAATTGGAAACGCCCAGAGATTGCGCCCACAGGAAAGCTGCCAGCACTGAAAGCTCTAGCTGGTTTTCACTGTCCCTTGGAAGTGCATTCGCAGCCACACAGATATTCGCGCTCTGCTAAAGCATTGCTTCGTAATGGGGCAACACTCTGTATCTCTCTCTGGCAGAGCCCGGCTGCCAAATTGGAAACGCCCAGAGATTGCGCCCACAGGAAAGCTGCCAGCACTGAAAGCTCTAGCTGGTTTTCACTGTCCCTTGGAACTGCATTCGCTGCCACACAGACATTCGCGCTCTGCTAAAGCATTGCTTCGTAATGGGGCAACACTCTGTATCTCTCTCTGGCAGAGCCCGGCTGCCAAATTGGAAAAGTCCAGAGATTGCGCCCACAGGAAAGCTGCCAGCACTGAAAGCTCTAGCTGGTTTTCACTGTCCCTTGGAACTGCATTCGCTGCCACACAGACATTCGCGCTCTGCTAAAGCATTGCTTCGTAATGGGGCAACACTCTGTATCTCTCTCTGGCAGAGCCCGGCTGCCAAATTGGAAACGCCCAGAGATTGCGCCCACAGGAAAGCTGCCAGCACTGAAAGCTCTAGCTGGTTTTCACTGTCCCTTGGAAGTGCATTCGCAGCCACACAGACATTCGCGCTCTGCTAAAGCATTGCTTCCTAATTGGGCAACACTCTGTATCTCTCTCTGGCAGAGCCCGGCTGCCAAATTGGAAACGTCCAGAGATTGCGCCTACAGGAAAGCTGCCAGCACTGAAAGCTCTAGCTGGTTTTCACTGTCCCTTGGAACTGCATTCGCTGCCACACAGACATTCGCGCTCTGGTAAAGCATTGCTTCCTAATGGGGCAACACTCTGTATCTCTCTGTGGCAGAGCCCGGCTGCCAAATTGGAAACGTCCAGAGATTGCGCCCACAGGAAAGCTGCCAGCACTGAAAGCTGTAGCTGGTTTTCACTGTCCCTTGGAACTGCATTCGCTGCCACACAGACATTCACGCACTGCTAAAGCTTAACTTGGTAAATGGGCAACACTCTGTATCCCTCTCTGGCAGAGCCCGGCTGCCAAATTGGAAACGTCCAGTGATTGCGCCTACAGGAAAGATGCCAGCACTGAAAGCTCTAGCTGGTTTTCACTGTCCCTTGGAACTGCATTCGCTGCCACACAGACATTCGCGCTCTGGTAAAGCATTGCTTCCTAATGAGGCAACACTCTGTATCTCTCTGTGGCAGAGCCCGGCTGCCAAATTGGAAACGTCCAGAGATTGTGCCCACGGGAAAGCTGCCAGCACTGAAAGCTGTAGCTGGTTTTCACTGTCCCTTGGAACTGCATTCGCTGCCACACAGACATTCACGCACTGCAAAAGCTTAACTTGGTAAATGGGCAACACTCTGTATCTCTCTCTGGCAGAGCCCGGCTGCCAAATTGGAAACGTCCAGTGATTGCGCCTACAGGAAAGATGCCAGCACTGAAAGCTCTAGCTGGTTTTCACTGTCCCTTGGAACTGCATTCGCTGCCACACAGACATTCGCGCTCAGCTATAGCATTGCTTGGTAAGGGGGCAACACTCTGTATCTCTCTCTGGCAGAGCCCGGCTGCCAAATTGGAAACGTCCAGAGATTGCGCCCACAGGAAAGCTGCCAGCACTGAAAGCTCTAGCTGGTTTTCACTGTCCCTTGGAACTGCATTCGCTGCCACACAGACATTTGCGCTCTGCTAAAGCATTGCTTCGTAATGGGGCAACACTCTGTATCTCTCTCTGGCAGAGCCCGGCTGCCAAATTGGAAACGTCCAGAGATTGCGCCCACAGGTAAGCTGCCAGCACTGAAAGCTCTAGCTGGTTTTCACTGTCCCTTGGAACTGCATTCGCTGCCACACAGACATTCGCGCTCTGCTAAAGCATTGCTTCCTAATGGGGCAACACTCTGTATCTCTCTCTGGCAGAGCCCGGCTGCCAAATTGGAAACGTCCAGAGATTGCGCCCACAGGAAAGCTGCCAGCACTGAAAGCTCTAGCTGGTTTTCACTGTCCCTTGGAACTGCATTCGCTGCCACACAGACATTCGCGCTCTGCTAAAGCATTGCTTCCTAATGGGGCAACACTCTGTATCTCTCTCTGGCAGAGCCCGGCTGCCAAATTGGAAACGTCCAGACATTGCGCCCACAGGAAAGCTGCCAGCACTGAAAGCTCTAGCTGGTTTTCACTGTCCCTTGGAACTGCATTCGCTGCCACACAGACATTCACGCACTGCTAAAGCTTAACTTGGTAAATGGGCAACACTCTGTATCTCTCTCTGGCAGAGCCCAGCTGCCAAATTGGAAACGTCCAGTGATTGCGCCTACAGGAAAGATGCCAGCACTGAAAGCTCTAGCTGGTTTTCACTGTCCCTTGGAACTGCATTCGCTGCCACACAGACATTCGCGCTCTGCTAAAGCATTGCTTCGTAATGGGGCAACACTCTGTATCTCTCTGTGGCAGAGCCCGGCTGCCAAATTGGAAACGTCCAGAGATTGCGCCCACAGGAAAGCTGCCAGCACTGAAAGCTCTAGCTGGTTTTCACTGTCCCTTGGAACTGCATTCGCTGCCACACAGACATTCGCGCTCTGCTAAAGCATTGCTTCGTAATGGGGCAACACTCTGTATCTCTCTCTGGCAGAGCCCGGCTGCCAAATTGGAAACGTCCAGAGATTGGGCCCACAGGAAAGATGCCAGCACTGAAAGCTCTAGCTGGTTTTCACTGTCCCTTGGAACTGCATTCGCTGCCACACAGACATTCGCGCTCTGCTAAAGCATTGCTTCCTAATGGGGCAACACTCTGTATCTCTCTCTGGCAGAGCCCGGCTGCCAAATTGGAAACGTCCAGAGATTGCGCCCACAGGAAAGCTGCCAGCACTGAAAGCTCTAGCTGGTTTTCACTGTCCCTTGGAACTGCATTCGCTGCCACACAGACATTCGCGCTCTGCTAAAGCATTGCTTCCTAATGGGGCAACACTCTGTATCTCTCTCTGGCAGAGCCCGGCTGCCAAATTGGAAACGTCCAGAGATTGCGCCCACAGGAAAGCTGCCAGCACTGAAAGCTCTAGCTGGTTTTCACTGTCCCTTGGAACTGCATTCGCTGCCACACAGACATTCGCGCTCTGCTAAAGCATTGCTTCCTAATGGGGCAACACTCTGTATCTCTCTCTGGCAGAGCCCGGCTGCCAAATTGGAAACGTCCAGAGATTGCGCCCACAGGAAAGCTGCCAGCACTGAAAGCTCTAGCTGGTTTTCACTGTCCCTTGGAACTGCATTCGCTGCCACACAGACATTCGCGCTCTGCTAAAGCATTGCTTCGTAATGGGGCAACACTCTGCATCTCTCTCTGGCAGAGCCCGGCTGCCAAATTGGAAACGCCCAGAGATTGCGCCCACAGGAAAGCTGCCAGCACTGAAAGCTCTAGCTGGTTTTCACTGTCCCTTGGAAGTGCATTCGCAGCCACACAGATATTCGCGCTCTGCTAAAGCATTGCTTCGTAATGGGGCAACACTCTGTATCTCTCTCTGGCAGAGCCCGGCTGCCAAATTGGAAACGCCCAGAGATTGCGCCCACAGGAAAGCTGCCAGCACTGAAAGCTCTAGCTGGTTTTCACTGTCCCTTGGAACTGCATTCGCTGCCACACAGACATTCGCGCTCTGCTAAAGCATTGCTTCGTAATGGGGCAACACTCTGTATCTCTCTCTGGCAGAGCCCGGCTGCCAAATTGGAAAAGTCCAGAGATTGCGCCCACAGGAAAGCTGCCAGCACTGAAAGCTCTAGCTGGTTTTCACTGTCCCTTGGAACTGCATTCGCTGCCACACAGACATTCGCGCTCTGCTAAAGCATTGCTTCGTAATGGGGCAACACTCTGTATCTCTCTCTGGCAGAGCCCGGCTGCCAAATTGGAAACGCCCAGAGATTGCGCCCACAGGAAAGCTGCCAGCACTGAAAGCTCTAGCTGGTTTTCACTGTCCCTTGGAAGTGCATTCGCAGCCACACAGACATTCGCGCTCTGCTAAAGCATTGCTTCCTAATTGGGCAACACTCTGTATCTCTCTCTGGCAGAGCCCGGCTGCCAAATTGGAAACGTCCAGAGATTGCGCCTACAGGAAAGCTGCCAGCACTGAAAGCTCTAGCTGGTTTTCACTGTCCCTTGGAACTGCATTCGCTGCCACACAGACATTCGCGCTCTGGTAAAGCATTGCTTCCTAATGGGGCAACACTCTGTATCTCTCTGTGGCAGAGCCCGGCTGCCAAATTGGAAACGTCCAGAGATTGCGCCCACAGGAAAGCTGCCAGCACTGAAAGCTGTAGCTGGTTTTCACTGTCCCTTGGAACTGCATTCGCTGCCACACAGACATTCACGCACTGCTAAAGCTTAACTTGGTAAATGGGCAACACTCTGTATCCCTCTCTGGCAGAGCCCGGCTGCCAAATTGGAAACGTCCAGTGATTGCGCCTACAGGAAAGATGCCAGCACTGAAAGCTCTAGCTGGTTTTCACTGTCCCTTGGAACTGCATTCGCTGCCACACAGACATTCGCGCTCTGCTAAAGCATTGCTTCGTAATGGGGCAACACTCTGTATCTCTCTCTGGCAGAGCCCGGCTGCCAAATTGGAAACGCCCAGAGATTGCGCCCACAGGAAAGCTGCCAGCACTGAAAGCTCTAGCTGGTTTTCACTGTCCCTTGGAAGTGCATTCGCAGCCACACAGACATTCGCGCTCTGGTAAAGCATTGCTTCCTAATGGGGCAACACTCTGTATCTCTCTGTGGCAGAGCCCGGCTGCCAAATTGGAAACGTCCAGAGATTGCGCCCACAGGAAAGCTGCCAGCACTGAAAGCTGTAGCTGGTTTTCACTGTCCCTTGGAACTGCATTCGCTGCCACACAGACATTCACGCACTGCTAAAGCTTAACTTGGTAAATGGGCAACACTCTGTATCCCTCTCTGGCAGAGCCCGGCTGCCAAATTGGAAACGTCCAGAGATTGCGCCCACAGGAAAGCTGCCAGCACTGAAAGCTCTAGCTGGTTTTCACTGTCCCTTGGAACTGCATTCGCTGCCACACAGACATTCGCGCTCTGCTAAAGCATTGCTTCCTAATGGGGCAACACTCTGTATCTCTCTCTGGCAGAGCCCGGCTGCCAAATTGGAAACGTCCAGACATTGCGCCCACAGGAAAGCTGCCAGCACTGAAAGCTCTAGCTGGTTTTCACTGTCCCTTGGAACTGCATTCGCTGCCACACAGACATTCGCGCTCTGCTAAAGCATTGCTTCGTAATGGGGCAACACTCTGTATCTCTCTCTGGCAGAGCCCGACTGCCAAATTGGAAACGTCCAGAGATTGTGCCCACAGGAAAGCTGCCAGCACTGAAAGCTCTAGCTGGATTTCACTGTCCCTTGGAACTGCATTCGCTGCCACACAGACATTCGCGCTCTGGTAAAGCATTGCTTCCTAATGGGGCAACACTCTGTATCTCTCTGTGGCAGAGCCCGGCTGCCAAATTGGAAACGTCCAGAGATTGCGCCCACAGGAAAGCTGCCAGCACTGAAAGCTCTAGCTGGTTTTCACTGTCCCTTGGAACTGCATTCGCTGCCACACAGACATTCACGCACTGCTAAAGCTTAACTTGGTAAATGGGCAACACTCTGTATCTCTCTCTGGCAGAGCCCGGCTGCCAAATTGGAAACGTCCAGAGATTGCGCCCACAGGAAAGCTGCCAGCACTGAAAGCTGTAGCTGGTTTTCACTGTCCCTTGGAACTGCATTCGCTGCCACACAGACATTCGCGCTCAGCTATAGCATTGCTTGGTAAGGGGGCAACACTCTGTATCTCTCTCTGGCAGAGCCCGGCTGCCAAATGGGAAACGTGCAGAGATTGCGCCCACAGGAAAGCTGCCAGCACTGAAAGCTCTAGCTGGTTTTCACTGTCCCTTGGAACTGCATTCGCTGCCACACAGACATTTGCGCTCTGCTAAAGCATTGCTTCGTAATGGGGCAACACTCTGTATCTCTCTCTGGCAGAGCCCGGCTGCCAAATTGGAAACGTCCAGAGATTGCGCCCACAGGAAAGCTGCCAGCACTGAAAGCTCTAGCTGGTTTTCACTGTCCCTTGGAACTGCATTCGCTGCCACACAGACATTCGCGCTCTGCTAAAGCATTGCTTCCTAATGGGGCAACACTCTGTATCTCTCTCTGGCAGAGCCCGGCTGCCAAATTGGAAACGTCCAGAGATTGCGCCCACAGGAAAGCTGCCAGCACTGAAAGCTCTAGCTGGTTTTCACTGTCCCTTGGAACTGCATTCGCTGCCACACAGACATTCGCGCTCTGCTAAAGCATTGCTTCCTAATGGGGCAACACTCTGTATCTCTCTCTGGCAGAGCCCGGCTGCCAAATTGGAAACGTCCAGAGATTGCGCCCACAGGAAAGCTGCCAGCACTGAAAGCTCTAGCTGGTTTTCACTGTCCCTTGGAACTGCATTCGCTGCCACACAGACATTCGCGCTCTGCTAAAGCATTGCTTCGTAATGGGGCAACACTCTGTATCTCTCTCTGGCAGAGCCCGGCTGCCAAATTGGAAACGTCCAGAGATTGCGCCCACAGGAAAGCTGCCAGCACTGAAAGCTCTAGCTGGTTTTCACTGTCCCTTGGAACTGCATTCGCTGCCACACAGACATTCGCGCTCTGCTAAAGCATTGCTTCGTAATGGGGCAACACTCTGTATCTCTCTCTGGCAGAGCCCGGCTGCCAAATTGGAAACGTCCAGACATTGCGCCCACAGGAAAGCTGCCAGCACTGAAAGCTCTAGCTGGTTTTCACTGTCCCTTGGAACTGCATTCGCTGCCACACAGACATTCGCGCTCTGCTAAAGCATTGCTTCGTAATGGGGCAACACTCTGTATCTCTCTCTGGCAGAGCCCGGCTGCCAAATTGGAAACGTCCAGAGATTGCGCCCACAGGAAAGCTGCCAGCACTGAAAGCTCTAGCTGGTTTTCACTGTCCCTTGGAACTGCATTCGCTGCCACACAGACATTCGCGCTCTGCTAAAGCATTGCTTCGTAATGGGGCAACACTCTGTATCTCTCTCTGGCAGAGCCCGGCTGCCAAATTGGAAACGTCCAGAGATTGCGCCCACAGGAAAGCTGCCAGCACTGAAAGCTCTAGCTGGTTTTCACTGTCCCTTGGAACTGCATTCGCTGCCACACAGACATTCGCGCTCTGCTAAAGCATTGCTTCGTAATGGGGCAACACTCTGTATCTCTCTCTGGCAGAGCCCGGCTGCCAAATTGGAAACGCCCAGAGATTGCGCCCACAGGAAAGCTGCCAGCACTGAAAGCTCTAGCTGGTTTTCACTGTCCCTTGGAACTGCATTCGCTGCCACACAGACATTCGCGCTCTGCTAAAGCATTGCTTCCTAATGGGGCAACACTCTGTATCTCTCTGTGGCAGAGCCCGGCTGCCAAATTGGAAACGTCCAGAGATTGCGCCCACAGGAAAGCTGCCAGCACTGAAAGCTCTAGCTGGTTTTCACTGTCCCTTGGAACTGCATTCGCTGCCACACAGACATTCACGCACTGCTAAAGCATTGCTTCGTAATGGGGCAACACTCTGTATCTCTCTCTGGCAGAGCCCGGCTGCCAAATTGGAAACGTCCAGAGATTGCGCCCACAGGAAAGCTGCCAGCACTGAAAATTGTAGCTGGTTTTCACTGTCCCTTGGAACTGCATTCGCTGCCACACAGACATTCGCGCTCTGCTAAAGCATTGCTTCGTAATGGGGCAACACTCTGTATCTCTCTCTGGCAGAGCCCGGCTGCCAAATTGGAAACGTCCAGAGATTGCGCCCACAGGAAAGCTGCCAGCACTGAAAGCTCTAGCTGGTTTTCACTGTCCCTTGGAACTGCATTCGCTGCCACACAGACATTCGCGCTCTGCTAAAGCATTGCTTCCTAATGGGGCAACACTCTGTATCTCTCTGTGGCAGAGCCCGGCTGCCAAATTGGAAACGTCCAGAGATTGCGCCCACAGGAAAGCTGCCAGCACTGAAAGCTCTAGCTGGTTTTCACTGTCCCTTGGAACTGCATTCGCTGCCACACAGACATTCACGCTCTGCTAAAGCATTGCTTCCTAATTGGGCAACACTCTGTATCTCTCTCTGGCAGAGCCCGGCTGCCAAATTGGAAACGTCCAGAGATTGCGCCCACAGGAAAGCTGCCAGCACTGAAAGCTCTAGCTGGTTTTCACTGTCCCTTGGAACTGCATTCGCTGCCACACAGACATTCGCGCTCTGCTAAAGCATTGCTTTGTAATGGGGCAACACTCTGTATCTCTCTCTGGCAGAGCCCGGCTGCCAAATTGGAAACGTCCAGAGATTGCGCCCACAGGAAAGCTGCCAGCACTGAAAGCTCTAGCTGGTTTTCACTGTCCCTTGGAACTGCATTCGCTGCCACACAGACATTCGTGCTCTGCTAAAGCTTTGCTTGGTAATGGGGCAACACTCTGTATCTCTCTCTGGCAGAGCCCGGCTGCCAAATTGGAAACGTCCAGAGATTGCGCCCACAGGAATGCTGCCAGCACTGAAAGCTCTAGCTGGTTTTCACTGTCCCTTGGAACTGCATTCGCTGCCACACAGACATTCGCGCTCTGCTAAAGCATTGTTTCGCAATGGGGAAACACTCTGTATCTCTCTCTGGCAGAACCCGGCTGCCAAGTTGGAAACGTCCAGAGATTGCGCCCACAGGAAAGCTGCCAGCACTGAAAGCTGTAGCTGGTTTTCACTGTCCCTTGGAACTGCATTTGCTGCCACACAGACATTCACGCTCTACAAAAGCTTTGCTTGGTAATGGGGCAACACTCTGTATCTCCTTCTGGCAGAGCCCGGCAGTGAAATTGGAAACGTCCAGAGATTGCGCCCACAGGAAAGCTGCCAGCACTGAAAGCTCTAGCTGGTTTTCACTGTCCCTTGGAACTGCATTCGCTGCCACACAGACATTCGCGCTCTGCGAAAGCATTGCTTCGTAATGGGGCAACACTCTGTATCTCTCTCTGGCAGATCCCGGCTGCCAAATTGGAAACGTCCAGAGATTGCGCCCACAGGAAAGCTGCCAGCACTGAAAGCTCTAGCTGGTTTTCACTGTCCCTTGGAACTGCATTCGCTGCCACACAGACATTCACGCTCTGCTAAAGCATTGCTTCGTAATGGGGCAACACTCTGTATCTCTCTCTGGCAGAGCCCGGCTGCCAAATTGGAAACGTCCAGAGATTGCGCCCACAGGAAAGCTGCCAGCACTGAAAGCTCTAGCTGGTTTTCACTGTCCCTTGGAACTGCATTCGCTGCCACACAGACATTCACGCACTGCTAAAGCATTGCTTCCTAATGGGGCAACACTCTTTATCTCTCTCTGGCAGAGCCCGGCTGCCAAAATGGAAACGTCCAGAGATTGCGCCCACAGGAAAGCTGCCAGCACTGAAAATTGTAGCTGGTTTTCACTGTCCCTTGGAACTGCATTCGCTGCCACACAGACATTCGCGCTCTGCTAAAGCATTGCTTCGTAATGGGGCAACACTCTGTATCTCTCTGTGGCAGAGCCCGGCTGCCAAATTGGAAACGTCCAGAGATTGCGCCCACAGGAAAGCTGCCAGCACTGAAAGCTCTAGCTGGTTTTCACTGTCCCTTGGAACTGCATTCGCTGCCACACAGACATTCGCGCTCTGCTAAAGCATTGCTTCCTAATGGGGCAACACTCTGTATCTCTCTCTGGCAGAGCCCGGCTGCCAAATTGGAAACGCCCAGAGATTGCGCCCACAGGAAAGCTGCCAGCACTGAAAGCTCTAGCTGGTTTTCACTGTCCCTTGGAACTGCATTCGCTGCCACACAGACATTCGCGCTCTGCTAAAGCATTGCTTCCTAATGGGGCAACACTCTGTATCTCTCTGTGGCAGAGCCCGGCTGCCAAATTGGAAACGTCCAGAGATTGCGCCCACAGGAAAGCTGCCAGCACTGAAAGCTCTAGCTGGTTTTCACTGTCCCTTGGAACTGCATTCGCTGCCACACAGACATTCACGCACTGCTAAAGCATTGCTTCGTAATGGGGCAACACTCTGTATCTCTCTCTGGCAGAGCCCGGCTGCCAAATTGGAAACGTCCAGAGATTGCGCCCACAGGAAAGCTGCCAGCACTGAAAATTGTAGCTGGTTTTCACTGTCCCTTGGAACTGCATTCGCTGCCACACAGACATTCGCGCTCTGCTAAAGCATTGCTTCGTAATGGGGCAACACTCTGTATCTCTCTCTGGCAGAGCCCGGCTGCCAAATTGGAAACGTCCAGAGATTGCGCCCACAGGAAAGCTGCCAGCACTGAAAGCTCTAGCTGGTTTTCACTGTCCCTTGGAACTGCATTCGCTGCCACACAGACATTCGCGCTCTGCTAAAGCATTGCTTCCTAATGGGGCAACACTCTGTATCTCTCTGTGGCAGAGCCCGGCTGCCAAATTGGAAACGTCCAGAGATTGCGCCCACAGGAAAGCTGCCAGCACTGAAAGCTCTAGCTGGTTTTCACTGTCCCTTGGAACTGCATTTGCTGCCACACAGACATTCACGCTCTGCTAAAGCATTGCTTCCTAATTGGGCAACACTCTGTATCTCTCTCTGGCAGAGCCCGGCTGCCAAATTGGAAACGTCCAGAGATTGCGCCCACAGGAAAGCTGCCAGCACTGAAAGCTCTAGCTGGTTTTCACTGTCCCTTGGAACTGCATTCGCTGCCACACAGACATTCGCGCTCTGCTAAAGCATTGCTTCCTAATGGGGCAACACTCTGTATCTCTCTCTGGCAGAGCCCGGCTGCCAAATTGGAAACGTCCAGAGATTGCGCCCACAGGAAAGCTGCCAGCACTGAAAGCTCTAGCTGGTTTTCACTGTCCCTTGGAACTGCATTTGCTGCCACACAGGCATTCACGCTCTACAAAAGCTTTGCTTGGTAATGGGGCAACACTCTGTATCTCCTTCTGGCAGAGCCCGGCAGTGAAATTGGAAACGTCCAGAGATTGCGCCCACAGGAAAGCTGCCAGCACTGAAAGCTCTAGCTGGTTTTCACTGTCCCTTGGAACTGCATTCGCTGCCACACAGACATTCGCGCTCTGCTAAAGCATTGCTTCGTAATGGGGCAACACTCTGTATCTCTCTCTGGCAGATCCCGGCTGCCAAATTGGAAACGTCCAGAGATTGCGCCCACAGGAAAGCTGCCAGCACTGAAAGCTCTAGCTGGTTTTCACTGTCCCTTGGAACTGCATTCGCTGCCACACAGACATTCACGCTCTGCTAAAGCATTGCTTCGTAATGGGGCAACACTCTGTATCTCTCTCTGGCAGAGCCCGGCTGCCAAATTGGAAACGCCCAGAGATTGCGCCCACAGGAAAGCTGCCAGCACTGAAAGCTCTAGCTGGTTTTTACTGTCCCTTGGAACTGCATTCGCTGCCACACAGACATTCGCGCTCTGCTAAAGCATTGCTTCCTAATGGGGCAACACTCTGTATCTCTCTGTGGCAGAGCCCGGCTGCCAAATTGGAAACGTCCAGAGATTGCGCCCACAGGAAAGCTGCCAGCACTGAAAGCTCTAGCTGGTTTTCACTGTCCCTTGGAACTGCATTCGCTGCCACACAGACATTCACGCACTGCTAAAGCATTGCTTCCTAATGGGGCAACACTCTTTATCTCTCTCTGGCAGAGCCCGGCTGCCAAAATGGAAACGTCCAGAGATTGCGCCCACAGGAAAGCTGCCAGCACTGAAAATTGTAGCTGGTTTTCACTGTCCCTTGGAACTGCATTCGCTGCCACACAGACATTCGCGCTCTGCTAAAGCATTGCTTCGTAATGGGGCAACACTCTGTATCTCTCTGTGGCAGAGCCCGGCTGCCAAATTGGAAACGTCCAGAGATTGCGCCCACAGGAAAGCTGCCAGCACTGAAAGCTCTAGCTGGTTTTCACTGTCCCTTGGAACTGCATTCGCTGCCACACAGACATTCGCGCTCTGCTAAAGCATTGCTTCCTAATGGGGCAACACTCTGTATCTCTCTCTGGCAGAGCCCGGCTGCCAAATTGGAAACGTCCAGACATTGCGCCCACAGGAAAGCTGCCAGCACTGAAAGCTCTAGCTGGTTTTCACTGTCCCTTGGAACTGCATTCGCTGCCACACAGAGATTCGCGCTCTGCTAAAGCATTGCTTCCTAATGGGGCAACACTCTGTATCTCTCTCTGGCAGAGCCCGGCTGCCAAATTGGAAACGTCCAGAGATTGCGCCCACAGGAAAGCTGCCAGCACTGAAAGCTCTAGCTGGTTTTCACTGTCCCTTGGAACTGCATTCGCTGCCACACAGACATTCGCGCTCTGCTAAAGCATTGCTTCCTAATGGGGCAACACTCTGTATCTCTCTCTGGCAGAGCCCGGCTGCCAAATTGGAAACGTCCAGAGATTGCGCCCACAGGAAAGCTGCCAGCACTGAAAGCTCTAGCTGGTTTTCACTGTCCCTTGGAACTGCATTCGCTGCCACACAGACATTCGCGCTCTGCTAAAGCATTGCTTCCTAATGGGGCAACACTCTGTATCTCTCTCTGGCAGAGCCCGGCTGCCAAATTGGAAACGTCCAGAGATTGCGCCCACAGGAAAGCTGCCAGCACTGAAAGCTCTAGCTGGTTTTCACTGTCCCTTGGAACTGCATTCGCTGCCACACAGACATTCGCGCTCTGCTAAAGCATTGCTTCGTAATGGGGCAACACTCTGTATCTCTCTCTGGCAGAGCCCGGCTGCCAAATTGGAAACGCCCAGAGATTGCGCCCACAGGAAAGCTGCCAGCACTGAAAGCTCTAGCTGGTTTTCACTGTCCCTTGGAACTGCATTCGCTGCCACACAGACATTCGCGCTCTGCTAAAGCATTGCTTCCTAATGGGGCAACACTCTGTATCTCTCTGTGGCAGAGCCCGGCTGCCAAATTGGAAACGTCCAGAGATTGCGCCCACAGGAAAGCTGCCAGCACTGAAAGCTCTAGCTGGTTTTCACTGTCCCTTGGAACTGCATTCGCTGCCACACAGACATTCACGCACTGCTAAAGCATTGCTTCCTAATGGGGCAACACTCTGTATCTCTCTCTGGCAGAGCCCGGCTGCCAAATTGGAAACGTCCAGAGATTGCGCCCACAGGAAAGCTGCCAGCACTGAAAATTGTAGCTGGTTTTCACTGTCCCTTGGAACTGCATTCGCTGCCACACAGACATTCGCGCTCTGCTAAAGCATTGCTTCCTAATGGGGCAACACTCTGTATCTCTCTCTGGCAGAGCCCGGCTGCCAAATTGGAAACGTCCAGAGATTGCGCCCACAGGAAAGCTGCCAGCACTGAAAGCTCTAGCTGGTTTTCACTGTCCCTTGGAACTGCATTCGCTGCCACACAGACATTCGTGCTCTGCTAAAGCTTTGCTTGGTAATGGGGCAACACTCTGTATCTCTCTCTGGCAGAGCCCGGCTGCCAAATTGGAAACGTCCAGAGATTGCGCCCACAGGAATGCTGCCAGCACTGAAAGCTCTAGCTGGTTTTCACTGTCCCTTGGAACTGCATTCGCTGCCACACAGACATTCGCGCTCTGCTAAAGCATTGTTTCGCAATGGGGAAACACTCTGTATCTCTCTCTGGCAGAACCCGGCTGCCAAGTTGGAAACGTCCAGAGATTGCGCCCACAGGAAAGCTGCCAGCACTGAAAGCTGTAGCTGGTTTTCACTGTCCCTTGGAACTGCATTTGCTGCCACACAGACATTCACGCTCTACAAAAGCTTTGCTTGGTAATGGGGCAACACTCTGTATCTCCTTCTGGCAGAGCCCGGCAGTGAAATTGGAAACGTCCAGAGATTGCGCCCACAGGAAAGCTGCCAGCACTGAAAGCTCTAGCTGGTTTTCACTGTCCCTTGGAACTGCATTCGCTGCCACACAGACATTCGCGCTCTGCTAAAGCATTGCTTCGTAATGGGGCAACACTCTGTATCTCTCTCTGGCAGATCCCGGCTGCCAAATTGGAAACGTCCAGAGATTGCGCCCACAGGAAAGCTGCCAGCACTGAAAGCTCTAGCTGGTTTTCACTGTCCCTTGGAACTGCATTCGCTGCCACACAGACATTCACGCTCTGCTAAAGCATTGCTTCGTAATGGGGCAACACTCTGTATCTCTCTCTGGCAGAGCCCGGCTGCCAAATTGGAAACGCCCAGAGATTGCGCCCACAGGAAAGCTGCCAGCACTGAAAGCTCTAGCTGGTTTTTACTGTCCCTTGGAACTGCATTCGCTGCCACACAGACATTCGCGCTCTGCTAAAGCATTGCTTCCTAATGGGGCAACACTCTGTATCTCTCTGTGGCAGAGCCCGGCTGCCAAATTGGAAACGTCCAGAGATTGCGCCCACAGGAAAGCTGCCAGCACTGAAAGCTCTAGCTGGTTTTCACTGTCCCTTGGAACTGCATTCGCTGCCACACAGACATTCACGCACTGCTAAAGCATTGCTTCCTAATGGGGCAACACTCTTTATCTCTCTCTGGCAGAGCCCGGCTGCCAAAATGGAAACGTCCAGAGATTGCGCCCACAGGAAAGCTGCCAGCACTGAAAATTGTAGCTGGTTTTCACTGTCCCTTGGAACTGCATTCGCTGCCACACAGACATTCGCGCTCTGCTAAAGCATTGCTTCGTAATGGGGCAACACTCTGTATCTCTCTGTGGCAGAGCCCGGCTGCCAAATTGGAAACGTCCAGAGATTGCGCCCACAGGAAAGCTGCCAGCACTGAAAGCTCTAGCTGGTTTTCACTGTCCCTTGGAACTGCATTCGCTGCCACACAGACATTCGCGCTCTGCTAAAGCATTGCTTCCTAATGGGGCAACACTCTGTATCTCTCTCTGGCAGAGCCCGGCTGCCAAATTGGAAACGTCCAGACATTGCGCCCACAGGAAAGCTGCCAGCACTGAAAGCTCTAGCTGGTTTTCACTGTCCCTTGGAACTGCATTCGCTGCCACACAGAGATTCGCGCTCTGCTAAAGCATTGCTTCGTAATGGGGCAACACTCTGTATCTCTCTCTGGCAGAGCCCGGCTGCCAAATTGGAAACGTCCAGAGATTGCGCCCACAGGAAAGCTGCCAGCACTGAAAGCTCTAGCTGGTTTTCACTGTCCCTTGGAACTGCATTCGCTGCCACACAGACATTCGCGCTCTGCTAAAGCATTGCTTCCTAATGGGGCAACACTCTGTATCTCTCTCTGGCAGAGCCCGGCTGCCAAATTGGAAACGTCCAGAGATTGCGCCCACAGGAAAGCTGCCAGCACTGAAAGCTCTAGCTGGTTTTCACTGTCCCTTGGAACTGCATTCGCTGCCACACAGACATTCGCGCTCTGCTAAAGCATTGCTTCCTAATGGGGCAACACTCTGTATCTCTCTCTGGCAGAGCCCGGCTGCCAAATTGGAAACGTCCAGAGATTGCGCCCACAGGAAAGCTGCCAGCACTGAAAGCTCTAGCTGGTTTTCACTGTCCCTTGGAACTGCATTCGCTGCCACACAGACATTCGCGCTCTGCTAAAGCATTGCTTCGTAATGGGGCAACACTCTGTATCTCTCTCTGGCAGAGCCCGGCTGCCAAATTGGAAACGCCCAGAGATTGCGCCCACAGGAAAGCTGCCAGCACTGAAAGCTCTAGCTGGTTTTCACTGTCCCTTGGAACTGCATTCGCTGCCACACAGACATTCGCGCTCTGCTAAAGCATTGCTTCCTAATGGGGCAACACTCTGTATCTCTCTGTGGCAGAGCCCGGCTGCCAAATTGGAAACGTCCAGAGATTGCGCCCACAGGAAAGCTGCCAGCACTGAAAGCTCTAGCTGGTTTTCACTGTCCCTTGGAACTGCATTCGCTGCCACACAGACATTCACGCACTGCTAAAGCATTGCTTCGTAATGGGGCAACACTCTGTATCTCTCTCTGGCAGAGCCCGGCTGCCAAATTGGAAACGTCCAGAGATTGCGCCCACAGGAAAGCTGCCAGCACTGAAAATTGTAGCTGGTTTTCACTGTCCCTTGGAACTGCATTCGCTGCCACACAGAGATTCGCGCTCTGCTAAAGCATTGCTTCGTAATGGGGCAACACTCTGTATCTCTCTCTGGCAGAGCCCGGCTGCCAAATTGGAAACGTCCAGAGATTGCGCCCACAGGAAAGCTGCCAGCACTGAAAGCTCTAGCTGGTTTTCACTGTCCCTTGGAACTGCATTCGCTGCCACACAGACATTCGCGCTCTGCTAAAGCATTGCTTCCTAATGGGGCAACACTCTGTATCTCTCTCTGGCAGAGCCCGGCTGCCAAATTGGAAACGTCCAGAGATTGCGCCCACAGGAAAGCTGCCAGCACTGAAAGCTCTAGCTGGTTTTCACTGTCCCTTGGAACTGCATTCGCTGCCACACAGACATTCGCGCTCTGCTAAAGCATTGCTTCGTAATGGGGCAACACTCTGTATCTCTCTCTGGCAGAGCCCGGCTGCCAAATTGGAAACGTCCAGAGATTGCGCCCACAGGAAAGCTGCCAGCACTGAAAGCTCTAGCTGGTTTTCACTGTCCCTTGGAACTGCATTCGCTGCCACACAGACATTCGCGCTCTGCTAAAGCATTGCTTCGTAATGGGGCAACACTCTGTATCTCTCTCTGGCAGAGCCCGGCTGCCAAATTGGAAACGCCCAGAGATTGCGCCCACAGGAAAGCTGCCAGCACTGAAAGCTCTAGCTGGTTTTCACTGTCCCTTGGAACTGCATTCGCTGCCACACAGACATTCGCGCTCTGCTAAAGCATTGCTTCCTAATGGGGCAACACTCTGTATCTCTCTGTGGCAGAGCCCGGCTGCCAAATTGGAAACGTCCAGAGATTGCGCCCACAGGAAAGCTGCCAGCACTGAAAGCTCTAGCTGGTTTTCACTGTCCCTTGGAACTGCATTCGCTGCCACACAGACATTCACGCACTGCTAAAGCATTGCTTCGTAATGGGGCAACACTCTGTATCTCTCTCTGGCAGAGCCCGGCTGCCAAATTGGAAACGTCCAGAGATTGCGCCCACAGGAAAGCTGCCAGCACTGAAAATTGTAGCTGGTTTTCACTGTCCCTTGGAACTGCATTCGCTGCCACACAGACATTCGCGCTCTGCTAAAGCATTGCTTCGTAATGGGGCAACACTCTGTATCTCTCTCTGGCAGAGCCCGGCTGCCAAATTGGAAACGTCCAGAGATTGCGCCCACAGGAAAGCTGCCAGCACTGAAAGCTCTAGCTGGTTTTCACTGTCCCTTGGAACTGCATTCGCTGCCACACAGACATTCGCGCTCTGCTAAAGCATTGCTTCCTAATGGGGCAACACTCTGTATCTCTCTGTGGCAGAGCCCGGCTGCCAAATTGGAAACGTCCAGAGATTGCGCCCACAGGAAAGCTGCCAGCACTGAAAGCTCTAGCTGGTTTTCACTGTCCCTTGGAACTGCATTCGCTGCCACACAGACATTCACGCTCTGCTAAAGCATTGCTTCCTAATTGGGCAACACTCTGTATCTCTCTCTGGCAGAGCCCGGCTGCCAAATTGGAAACGTCCAGAGATTGCGCCCACAGGAAAGCTGCCAGCACTGAAAGCTCTAGCTGGTTTTCACTGTCCCTTGGAACTGCATTCGCTGCCACACAGACATTCGCGCTCTGCTAAAGCATTGCTTTGTAATGGGGCAACACTCTGTATCTCTCTCTGGCAGAGCCCGGCTGCCAAATTGGAAACGTCCAGAGATTGCGCCCACAGGAAAGCTGCCAGCACTGAAAGCTCTAGCTGGTTTTCACTGTCCCTTGGAACTGCATTCGCTGCCACACAGACATTCGTGCTCTGCTAAAGCTTTGCTTGGTAATGGGGCAACACTCTGTATCTCTCTCTGGCAGAGCCCGGCTGCCAAATTGGAAACGTCCAGAGATTGCGCCCACAGGAATGCTGCCAGCACTGAAAGCTCTAGCTGGTTTTCACTGTCCCTTGGAACTGCATTCGCTGCCACACAGACATTCGCGCTCTGCTAAAGCATTGTTTCGCAATGGGGAAACACTCTGTATCTCTCTCTGGCAGAACCCGGCTGCCAAGTTGGAAACGTCCAGAGATTGCGCCCACAGGAAAGCTGCCAGCACTGAAAGCTGTAGCTGGTTTTCACTGTCCCTTGGAACTGCATTTGCTGCCACACAGACATTCACGCTCTACAAAAGCTTTGCTTGGTAATGGGGCAACACTCTGTATCTCCTTCTGGCAGAGCCCGGCAGTGAAATTGGAAACGTCCAGAGATTGCGCCCACAGGAAAGCTGCCAGCACTGAAAGCTCTAGCTGGTTTTCACTGTCCCTTGGAACTGCATTCGCTGCCACACAGACATTCGCGCTCTGCTAAAGCATTGCTTCGTAATGGGGCAACACTCTGTATCTCTCTCTGGCAGATCCCGGCTGCCAAATTGGAAACGTCCAGAGATTGCGCCCACAGGAAAGCTGCCAGCACTGAAAGCTCTAGCTGGTTTTCACTGTCCCTTGGAACTGCATTCGCTGCCACACAGACATTCACGCTCTGCTAAAGCATTGCTTCGTAATGGGGCAACACTCTGTATCTCTCTCTGGCAGAGCCCGGCTGCCAAATTGGAAACGTCCAGAGATTGCGCCCACAGGAAAGCTGCCAGCACTGAAAGCTCTAGCTGGTTTTCACTGTCCCTTGGAACTGCATTCGCTGCCACACAGACATTCACGCACTGCTAAAGCATTGCTTCCTAATGGGGCAACACTCTTTATCTCTCTCTGGCAGAGCCCGGCTGCCAAAATGGAAACGTCCAGAGATTGCGCCCACAGGAAAGCTGCCAGCACTGAAAATTGTAGCTGGTTTTCACTGTCCCTTGGAACTGCATTCGCTGCCACACAGACATTCGCGCTCTGCTAAAGCATTGCTTCGTAATGGGGCAACACTCTGTATCTCTCTGTGGCAGAGCCCGGCTGCCAAATTGGAAACGTCCAGAGATTGCGCCCACAGGAAAGCTGCCAGCACTGAAAGCTCTAGCTGGTTTTCACTGTCCCTTGGAACTGCATTCGCTGCCACACAGACATTCGCGCTCTGCTAAAGCATTGATTCCTAATGGGGCAACACTCTGTATCTCTCTCTGGCAGAGCCCGGCTGCCAAATTGGAAACGCCCAGAGATTGCGCCCACAGGAAAGCTGCCAGCACTGAAAGCTCTAGCTGGTTTTCACTGTCCCTTGGAACTGCATTCGCTGCCACACAGACATTCGCGCTCTGCTAAAGCATTGCTTCCTAATGGGGCAACACTCTGTATCTCTCTGTGGCAGAGCCCGGCTGCCAAATTGGAAACGTCCAGAGATTGCGCCCACAGGAAAGCTGCCAGCACTGAAAGCTCTAGCTGGTTTTCACTGTCCCTTGGAACTGCATTCGCTGCCACACAGACATTCACGCACTGCTAAAGCATTGCTTCGTAATGGGGCAACACTCTGTATCTCTCTCTGGCAGAGCCCGGCTGCCAAATTGGAAACGTCCAGAGATTGCGCCCACAGGAAAGCTGCCAGCACTGAAAATTGTAGCTGGTTTTCACTGTCCCTTGGAACTGCATTCGCTGCCACACAGACATTCGCGCTCTGCTAAAGCATTGCTTCGTAATGGGGCAACACTCTGTATCTCTCTCTGGCAGAGCCCGGCTGCCAAATTGGAAACGTCCAGAGATTGCGCCCACAGGAAAGCTGCCAGCACTGAAAGCTCTAGCTGGTTTTCACTGTCCCTTGGAACTGCATTCGCTGCCACACAGACATTCGCGCTCTGCTAAAGCATTGCTTCCTAATGGGGCAACACTCTGTATCTCTCTGTGGCAGAGCCCGGCTGCCAAATTGGAAACGTCCAGAGATTGCGCCCACAGGAAAGCTGCCAGCACTGAAAGCTCTAGCTGGTTTTCACTGTCCCTTGGAACTGCATTCGCTGCCACACAGACATTCACGCTCTGCTAAAGCATTGCTTCCTAATTGGGCAACACTCTGTATCTCTCTCTGGCAGAGCCCGGCTGCCAAATTGGAAACGTCCAGAGATTGCGCCCACAGGAAAGCTGCCAGCACTGAAAGCTCTAGCTGGTTTTCACTGTCCCTTGGAACTGCATTCGCTGCCACACAGACATTCGCGCTCTGCTAAAGCATTGCTTCCTAATGGGGCAACACTCTGTATCTCTCTCTGGCAGAGCCCGGCTGCCAAATTGGAAACGTCCAGAGATTGCGCCCACAGGAAAGCTGCCAGCACTGAAAGCTCTAGCTGGTTTTCACTGTCCCTTGGAACTGCATTCGCTGCCACACAGACATTCGTGCTCTGCTAAAGCTTTGCTTGGTAATGGGGCAACACTCTGTATCTCTCTCTGGCAGAGCCCGGCTGCCAAATTGGAAACGTCCAGAGATTGCGCCCACAGGAATGCTGCCAGCACTGAAAGCTCTAGCTGGTTTTCACTGTCCCTTGGAACTGCATTCGCTGCCACACAGACATTCGCGCTCTGCTAAAGCATTGTTTCGCAATGGGGAAACACTCTGTATCTCTCTCTGGCAGAACCCGGCTGCCAAGTTGGAAACGTCCAGAGATTGCGCCCACAGGAAAGCTGCCAGCACTGAAAGCTGTAGCTGGTTTTCACTGTCCCTTGGAACTGCATTTGCTGCCACACAGACATTCACGCTCTACAAAAGCTTTGCTTGGTAATGGGGCAACACTCTGTATCTCCTTCTGGCAGAGCCCGGCAGTGAAATTGGAAACGTCCAGAGATTGCGCCCACAGGAAAGCTGCCAGCACTGAAAGCTCTAGCTGGTTTTCACTGTCCCTTGGAACTGCATTCGCTGCCACACAGACATTCGCGCTCTGCTAAAGCATTGCTTCGTAATGGGGCAACACTCTGTATCTCTCTCTGGCAGATCCCGGCTGCCAAATTGGAAACGTCCAGAGATTGCGCCCACAGGAAAGCTGCCAGCACTGAAAGCTCTAGCTGGTTTTCACTGTCCCTTGGAACTGCATTCGCTGCCACACAGACATTCACGCTCTGCTAAAGCATTGCTTCGTAATGGGGCAACACTCTGTATCTCTCTCTGGCAGAGCCCGGCTGCCAAATTGGAAACGCCCAGAGATTGCGCCCACAGGAAAGCTGCCAGCACTGAAAGCTCTAGCTGGTTTTTACTGTCCCTTGGAACTGCATTCGCTGCCACACAGACATTCGCGCTCTGCTAAAGCATTGCTTCCTAATGGGGCAACACTCTGTATCTCTCTGTGGCAGAGCCCGGCTGCCAAATTGGAAACGTCCAGAGATTGCGCCCACAGGAAAGCTGCCAGCACTGAAAGCTCTAGCTGGTTTTCACTGTCCCTTGGAACTGCATTCGCTGCCACACAGACATTCACGCACTGCTAAAGCATTGCTTCCTAATGGGGCAACACTCTTTATCTCTCTCTGGCAGAGCCCGGCTGCCAAAATGGAAACGTCCAGAGATTGCGCCCACAGGAAAGCTGCCAGCACTGAAAATTGTAGCTGGTTTTCACTGTCCCTTGGAACTGCATTCGCTGCCACACAGACATTCGCGCTCTGCTAAAGCATTGCTTCGTAATGGGGCAACACTCTGTATCTCTCTGTGGCAGAGCCCGGCTGCCAAATTGGAAACGTCCAGAGATTGCGCCCACAGGAAAGCTGCCAGCACTGAAAGCTCTAGCTGGTTTTCACTGTCCCTTGGAACTGCATTCGCTGCCACACAGACATTCGCGCTCTGCTAAAGCATTGCTTCCTAATGGGGCAACACTCTGTATCTCTCTCTGGCAGAGCCCGGCTGCCAAATTGGAAACGTCCAGACATTGCGCCCACAGGAAAGCTGCCAGCACTGAAAGCTCTAGCTGGTTTTCACTGTCCCTTGGAACTGCATTCGCTGCCACACAGAGATTCGCGCTCTGCTAAAGCATTGCTTCGTAATGGGGCAACACTCTGTATCTCTCTCTGGCAGAGCCCGGCTGCCAAATTGGAAACGTCCAGAGATTGCGCCCACAGGAAAGCTGCCAGCACTGAAAGCTCTAGCTGGTTTTCACTGTCCCTTGGAACTGCATTCGCTGCCACACAGACATTCGCGCTCTGCTAAAGCATTGCTTCCTAATGGGGCAACACTCTGTATCTCTCTCTGGCAGAGCCCGGCTGCCAAATTGGAAACGTCCAGAGATTGCGCCCACAGGAAAGCTGCCAGCACTGAAAGCTCTAGCTGGTTTTCACTGTCCCTTGGAACTGCATTCGCTGCCACACAGACATTCGCGCTCTGCTAAAGCATTGCTTCCTAATGGGGCAACACTCTGTATCTCTCTCTGGCAGAGCCCGGCTGCCAAATTGGAAACGTCCAGAGATTGCGCCCACAGGAAAGCTGCCAGCACTGAAAGCTCTAGCTGGTTTTCACTGTCCCTTGGAACTGCATTCGCTGCCACACAGACATTCGCGCTCTGCTAAAGCATTGCTTCGTAATGGGGCAACACTCTGTATCTCTCTCTGGCAGAGCCCGGCTGCCAAATTGGAAACGCCCAGAGATTGCGCCCACAGGAAAGCTGCCAGCACTGAAAGCTCTAGCTGGTTTTCACTGTCCCTTGGAACTGCATTCGCTGCCACACAGACATTCGCGCTCTGCTAAAGCATTGCTTCCTAATGGGGCAACACTCTGTATCTCTCTGTGGCAGAGCCCGGCTGCCAAATTGGAAACGTCCAGAGATTGCGCCCACAGGAAAGCTGCCAGCACTGAAAGCTCTAGCTGGTTTTCACTGTCCCTTGGAACTGCATTCGCTGCCACACAGACATTCACGCACTGCTAAAGCATTGCTTCCTAATGGGGCAACACTCTGTATCTCTCTCTGGCAGAGCCCGGCTGCCAAATTGGAAACGTCCAGAGATTGCGCCCACAGGAAAGCTGCCAGCACTGAAAGCTCTAGCTGGTTTTCACTGTCCCTTGGAACTGCATTCGCTGCCACACAGACATTCGCGCTCTGCTAAAGCATTGCTTCCTAATGGGGCAACACTCTGTATCTCTCTCTGGCAGAGCCCGGCTGCCAAATTGGAAACGTCCAGAGATTGCGCCCACAGGAATGCTGCCAGCACTGAAAGCTCTAGCTGGTTTTCACTGTCCCTTGGAACTGCATTCGCTGCCACACAGACATTCGCGCTCTGCTAAAGCATTGTTTCGCAATGGGGAAACACTCTGTATCTCTCTCTGGCAGAACCCGGCTGCCAAGTTGGAAACGTCCAGAGATTGCGCCCACAGGAAAGCTGCCAGCACTGAAAGCTGTAGCTGGTTTTCACTGTCCCTTGGAACTGCATTTGCTGCCACACAGACATTCACGCTCTACAAAAGCTTTGCTTGGTAATGGGGCAACACTCTGTATCTCCTTCTGGCAGAGCCCGGCAGTGAAATTGGAAACGTCCAGAGATTGCGCCCACAGGAAAGCTGCCAGCACTGAAAGCTCTAGCTGGTTTTCACTGTCCCTTGGAACTGCATTCGCTGCCACACAGACATTCGCGCTCTGCTAAAGCATTGCTTCGTAATGGGGCAACACTCTGTATCTCTCTCTGGCAGATCCCGGCTGCCAAATTGGAAACGTCCAGAGATTGCGCCCACAGGAAAGCTGCCAGCACTGAAAGCTCTAGCTGGTTTTCACTGTCCCTTGGAACTGCATTCGCTGCCACACAGACATTCACGCTCTGCTAAAGCATTGCTTCGTAATGGGGCAACACTCTGTATCTCTCTCTGGCAGAGCCCGGCTGCCAAATTGGAAACGCCCAGAGATTGCGCCCACAGGAAAGCTGCCAGCACTGAAAGCTCTAGCTGGTTTTTACTGTCCCTTGGAACTGCATTCGCTGCCACACAGACATTCGCGCTCTGCTAAAGCATTGCTTCCTAATGGGGCAACACTCTGTATCTCTCTGTGGCAGAGCCCGGCTGCCAAATTGGAAACGTCCAGAGATTGCGCCCACAGGAAAGCTGCCAGCACTGAAAGCTCTAGCTGGTTTTCACTGTCCCTTGGAACTGCATTCGCTGCCACACAGACATTCACGCACTGCTAAAGCATTGCTTCCTAATGGGGCAACACTCTTTATCTCTCTCTGGCAGAGCCCGGCTGCCAAAATGGAAACGTCCAGAGATTGCGCCCACAGGAAAGCTGCCAGCACTGAAAATTGTAGCTGGTTTTCACTGTCCCTTGGAACTGCATTCGCTGCCACACAGACATTCGCGCTCTGCTAAAGCATTGCTTCGTAATGGGGCAACACTCTGTATCTCTCTGTGGCAGAGCCCGGCTGCCAAATTGGAAACGTCCAGAGATTGCGCCCACAGGAAAGCTGCCAGCACTGAAAGCTCTAGCTGGTTTTCACTGTCCCTTGGAACTGCATTCGCTGCCACACAGAGATTCGCGCTCTGCTAAAGCATTGCTTCGTAATGGGGCAACACTCTGTATCTCTCTGTGGCAGAGCCCGGCTGCCAAATTGGAAACGTCCAGAGATTGCGCCCACAGGAAAGCTGCCAGCACTGAAAGCTCTAGCTGGTTTTCACTGTCCCTTGGAACTGCATTCGCTGCCACACAGACATTCGCGCTCTGCTAAAGCATTGCTTCCTAATGGGGCAACACTCTGTATCTCTCTCTGGCAGAGCCCGGCTGCCAAATTGGAAACGTCCAGAGATTGCGCCCACAGGAAAGCTGCCAGCACTGAAAGCTCTAGCTGGTTTTCACTGTCCCTTGGAACTGCATTCGCTGCCACACAGACATTCGCGCTCTGCTAAAGCATTGCTTCCTAATGGGGCAACACTCTGTATCTCTCTGTGGCAGAGCCCGGCTGCCAAATTGGAAACGTCCAGAGATTGCGCCCACAGGAAAGCTGCCAGCACTGAAAGCTCTAGCTGGTTTTCACTGTCCCTTGGAACTGCATTCGCTGCCACACAGACATTCGCGCTCTGCTAAAGCATTGCTTCGTAATGGGGCAACACTCTGTATCTCTCTCTGGCAGAGCCCGGCTGCCAAATTGGAAACGCCCAGAGATTGCGCCCACAGGAAAGCTGCCAGCACTGAAAGCTCTAGCTGGTTTTCACTGTCCCTTGGAACTGCATTCGCTGCCACACAGACATTCGCGCTCTGCTAAAGCATTGCTTCCTAATGGGGCAACACTCTGTATCTCTCTGTGGCAGAGCCCGGCTGCCAAATTGGAAACGTCCAGAGATTGCGCCCACAGGAAAGCTGCCAGCACTGAAAGCTGTAGCTGGTTTTCACTGTCCCTTGGAACTGCATTCGCTGCCACACAGACATTCACGCACTGCTAAAGCATTGCTTCCTAATGGGGCAACACTCTGTATCTCTCTCTGGCAGAGCCCGGCTGCCAAATTGGAAACGTCCAGAGATTGCGCCCACAGGAAAGCTGCCAGCACTGAAAATTGTAGCTGGTTTTCACTGTCCCTTGGAACTGCATTCGCTGCCACACAGACATTCGCGCTCTGCTAAAGCATTGCTTCGTAATGGGGCAACACTCTGTATCTCTCTCTGGCAGAGCCCGGCTGCCAAATTGGAAACGTCCAGAGATTGCGCCCACAGGAAAGCTGCCAGCACTGAAAGCTCTAGCTGGTTTTCACTGTCCCTTGGAACTGCATTCGCTGCCACACAGACATTCGCGCTCTGCTAAAGCATTGCTTCATAATGGGGCAACACTCTGTATCTCTCTCTGGCAGAGCCCGGCTGCCAAATTGGAAACGTCCAGAGATTGCGCCCACAGGAAAGCTGCCAGCACTGAAAGCTCTAGCTGGTTTTCACTGTCCCTTGGAACTGCATTCGCTGCCACACAGACATTCACGCTCTGCTAAAGCATTGCTTCCTAATTGGGCAACACTCTGTATCTCTCTCTGGCAGAGCCCGGCTGCCAAATTGGAAACGTCCAGAGATTGCGCCCACAGGAAAGCTGCCAGCACTGAAAATTGTAGCTGGTTTTCACTGTCCCTTGGAACTGCATTCGCTGCCACACAGACATTCGCGCTCTGCTAAAGCATTGCTTCGTAATGGGGCAACACTCTGTATCTCTCTGTGGCAGAGCCCGGCTGCCAAATTGGAAACGTCCAGAGATTGCGCCCACAGGAAAGCTGCCAGCACTGAAAGCTCTAGCTGGTTTTCACTGTCCCTTGGAACTGCATTCGCTGCCACACAGACATTCGTGCTCTGCTAAAGCTTTGCTTGGTAATGGGGCAACACTCTGTATCTCTCTCTGGCAGAGCCCGGCTGCCAAATTGGAAACGTCCAGAGATTGCGCCCACAGGAATGCTGCCAGCACTGAAAGCTCTAGCTGGTTTTCACTGTCCCTTGGAACTGCATTCGCTGCCACACAGACATTCGCGCTCTGCTAAAGCATTGTTTCGCAATGGGGAAACACTCTGTATCTCTCTCTGGCAGAACCCGGCTGCCAAGTTGGAAACGTCCAGAGATTGCGCCCACAGGAAAGCTGCCAGCACTGAAAGCTGTAGCTGGTTTTCTCTGTCCCTTGGAACTGCATTTGCTGCCACACAGACATTCACGCTCTACAAAAGCTTTGCTTGGTAATGGGGCAACACTCTGTATCTCCTTCTGGCAGAGCCCGGCAGTGAAATTGGAAACGTCCAGAGATTGCGCCCACAGGAAAGCTGCCAGCACTGAAAGCTCTAGCTGGTTTTCACTGTCCCTTGGAACTGCATTCGCTGCCACACAGACATTCGCGCTCTGCTAAAGCATTGCTTCGTAATGGGGCAACACTCTGTATCTCTCTCTGGCAGAGCCCGGCTGCCAAATTGGAAACGTCCAGAGATTGCGCCCACAGGAAAGCTGCCAGCACTGAAAGCTCTAGCTGGTTTTCACTGTCCCTTGGAACTGCATTCGCTGCCACACAGACATTCGCGCTCTGCTAAAGCATTGCTTCCTAATGGGGCAACACTCTGTATCTCTCTCTGGCAGAGCCCGGCTGCCAAATTGGAAACGTCCAGAGATTGCGCCCACAGGAAAGCTGCCAGCACTGAAAGCTCTAGCTGGTTTTCACTGTCCCTTGGAACTGCATTCGCTGCCACACAGACATTCGCGCTCTGCTAAAGCATTGCTTCGTAATGGGGCAACACTCTGTATCTCTCTCTGGCAGAGCCCGGCTGCCAAATTGGAAACGCCCAGAGATTGCGCCCACAGGAAAGCTGCCAGCACTGAAAGCTCTAGCTGGTTTTCACTGTCCCTTGGAACTGCATTCGCTGCCACACAGACATTCGCGCTCTGCTAAAGCATTGCTTCCTAATGGGGCAACACTCTGTATCTCTCTGTGGCAGAGCCCGGCTGCCAAATTGGAAACGTCCAGAGATTGCGCCCACAGGAAAGCTGCCAGCACTGAAAGCTGTAGCTGGTTTTCACTGTCCCTTGGAACTGCATTCGCTGCCACACAGACATTCACGCACTGCTAAAGCATTGCTTCCTAATGGGGCAACACTCTGTATCTCTCTCTGGCAGAGCCCGGCTGCCAAATTGGAAACGTCCAGAGATTGCGCCCACAGGAAAGCTGCCAGCACTGAAAATTGTAGCTGGTTTTCACTGTCCCTTGGAACTGCATTCGCTGCCACACAGACATTCGCGCTCTGCTAAAGCATTGCTTCGTAATGGGGCAACACTCTGTATCTCTCTCTGGCAGAGCCCGGCTGCCAAATTGGAAACGTCCAGAGATTGCGCCCACAGGAAAGCTGCCAGCACTGAAAGCTCTAGCTGGTTTTCACTGTCCCTTGGAACTGCATTCGCTGCCACACAGACATTCGCGCTCTGCTAAAGCATTGCTTCATAATGGGGCAACACTCTGTATCTCTCTCTGGCAGAGCCCGGCTGCCAAATTGGAAACGTCCAGAGATTGCGCCCACAGGAAAGCTGCCAGCACTGAAAGCTCTAGCTGGTTTTCACTGTCCCTTGGAACTGCATTCGCTGCCACACAGACATTCGTGCTCTGCTAAAGCTTTGCTTGGTAATGGGGCAACACTCTGTATCTCTCTCTGGCAGAGCCCGGCTGCCAAATTGGAAACGTCCAGAGATTGCGCCCACAGGAATGCTGCCAGCACTGAAAGCTCTAGCTGGTTTTCACTGTCCCTTGGAACTGCATTCGCTGCCACACAGACATTCGCGCTCTGCTAAAGCATTGTTTCGCAATGGGGAAACACTCTGTATCTCTCTCTGGCAGAACCCGGCTGCCAAATTGGAAACGTCCAGAGATTGCGCCCACAGGAAAGCTGCCAGCACTGAAAGCTCTAGCTGGTTTTCACTGTCCCTTGGAACTGCATTCGCTGCCACACAGACATTCACGCACTGCTAAAGCATTGCTTCCTAATGGGGCAACACTCTTTATCTCTCTCTGGCAGAGCCCGGCTGCCAAAATGGAAACGTCCAGAGATTGCGCCCACAGGAAAGCTGCCAGCACTGAAAATTGTAGCTGGTTTTCACTGTCCCTTGGAACTGCATTCGCTGCCACACAGACATTCGCGCTCTGCTAAAGCATTGCTTCGTAATGGGGCAACACTCTGTATCTCTCTGTGGCAGAGCCCGGCTGCCAAATTGGAAACGTCCAGAGATTGCGCCCACAGGAAAGCTGCCAGCACTGAAAGCTCTAGCTGGTTTTCACTGTCCCTTGGAACTGCATTCGCTGCCACACAGACATTCGCGCTCTGCTAAAGCATTGCTTCCTAATGGGGCAACACTCTGTATCTCTCTCTGGCAGAGCCCGGCTGCCAAATTGGAAACGTCCAGACATTGCGCCCACAGGAAAGCTGCCAGCACTGAAAGCTCTAGCTGGTTTTCACTGTCCCTTGGAACTGCATTCGCTGCCACACAGACATTCGCGCTCTGCTAAAGCATTGCTTCGTAATGGGGCAACACTCTGTATCTCTCTCTGGCAGAGCCCGGCTGCCAAATTGGAAACGTCCAGAGATTGCGCCCACAGGAAAGCTGCCAGCACTGAAAGCTCTAGCTGGTTTTCACTGTCCCTTGGAACTGCATTTGCTGCCACACAGACATTCACGCTCTACAAAAGCTTTGCTTGGTAATGGGGCAACACTCTGTATCTCCTTCTGGCAGAGCCCGGCAGTGAAATTGGAAACGTCCAGAGATTGCGCCCACAGGAAAGCTGCCAGCACTGAAAGCTCTAGCTGGTTTTCACTGTCCCTTGGAACTGCATTCGCTGCCACACAGACATTCGCGCTCTGCTAAAGCATTGCTTCGTAATGGGGCAACACTCTGTATCTCTCTCTGGCAGAGCCCGGCTGCCAAATTGGAAACGTCCAGAGATTGCGCCCACAGGAAAGCTGCCAGCACTGAAAGCTCTAGCTGGTTTTCACTGTCCCTTGGAACTGCATTCGCTGCCACACAGACATTCACGCTCTGCTAAAGCATTGCTTCGTAATGGGGCAACACTCTGTATCTCTCTCTGGCAGAGCCCGGCTGCCAAATTGGAAACGCCCAGAGATTGCGCCCACAGGAAAGCTGCCAGCACTGAAAGCTCTAGCTGGTTTTCACTGTCCCTTGGAACTGCATTCGCTGCCACACAGACATTCGCGCTCTGCTAAAGCATTGCTTCCTAATGGGGCAACACTCTGTATCTCTCTGTGGCAGAGCCCGGCTGCCAAATTGGAAACGTCCAGAGATTGCGCCCACAGGAAAGCTGCCAGCACTGAAAGCTCTAGCTGGTTTTCACTGTCCCTTGGAACTGCATTCGCTGCCACACAGACATTCACGCACTGCTAAAGCATTGCTTCCTAATGGGGCAACACTCTTTATCTCTCTCTGGCAGAGCCCGGCTGCCAAAATGGAAACGTCCAGAGATTGCGCCCACAGGAAAGCTGCCAGCACTGAAAATTGTAGCTGGTTTTCACTGTCCCTTGGAACTGCATTCGCTGCCACACAGACATTCGCGCTCTGCTAAAGCATTGCTTCGTAATGGGGCAACACTCTGTATCTCTCTGTGGCAGAGCCCGGCTGCCAAATTGGAAACGTCCAGAGATTGCGCCCACAGGAAAGCTGCCAGCACTGAAAGCTCTAGCTGGTTTTCACTGTCCCTTGGAACTGCATTCGCTGCCACACAGACATTCGCGCTCTGCTAAAGCATTGCTTCCTAATGGGGCAACACTCTGTATCTCTCTCTGGCAGAGCCCGGCTGCCAAATTGGAAACGTCCAGACATTGCGCCCACAGGAAAGCTGCCAGCACTGAAAGCTCTAGCTGGTTTTCACTGTCCCTTGGAACTGCATTCGCTGCCACACAGAGATTCGCGCTCTGCTAAAGCATTGCTTCGTAATGGGGCAACACTCTGTATCTCTCTCTGGCAGAGCCCGGCTGCCAAATTGGAAACGTCCAGAGATTGCGCCCACAGGAAAGCTGCCAGCACTGAAAGCTCTAGCTGGTTTTCACTGTCCCTTGGAACTGCATTCGCTGCCACACAGACATTCGCGCTCTGCTAAAGCATTGCTTCCTAATGGGGCAACACTCTGTATCTCTCTCTGGCAGAGCCCGGCTGCCAAATTGGAAACGTCCAGAGATTGCGCCCACAGGAAAGCTGCCAGCACTGAAAGCTCTAGCTGGTTTTCACTGTCCCTTGGAACTGCATTCGCTGCCACACAGACATTCGCGCTCTGCTAAAGCATTGCTTCCTAATGGGGCAACACTCTGTATCTCTCTCTGGCAGAGCCCGGCTGCCAAATTGGAAACGTCCAGAGATTGCGCCCACAGGAAAGCTGCCAGCACTGAAAGCTCTAGCTGGTTTTCACTGTCCCTTGGAACTGCATTCGCTGCCACACAGACATTCGCGCTCTGCTAAAGCATTGCTTCGTAATGGGGCAACACTCTGTATCTCTCTCTGGCAGAGCCCGGCTGCCAAATTGGAAACGCCCAGAGATTGCGCCCACAGGAAAGCTGCCAGCACTGAAAGCTCTAGCTGGTTTTCACTGTCCCTTGGAACTGCATTCGCTGCCACACAGACATTCGCGCTCTGCTAAAGCATTGCTTCCTAATGGGGCAACACTCTGTATCTCTCTGTGGCAGAGCCCGGCTGCCAAATTGGAAACGTCCAGAGATTGCGCCCACAGGAAAGCTGCCAGCACTGAAAGCTGTAGCTGGTTTTCACTGTCCCTTGGAACTGCATTCGCTGCCACACAGACATTCACGCACTGCTAAAGCATTGCTTCCTAATGGGGCAACACTCTGTATCTCTCTCTGGCAGAGCCCGGCTGCCAAATTGGAAACGTCCAGAGATTGCGCCCACAGGAAAGCTGCCAGCACTGAAAATTGTAGCTGGTTTTCACTGTCCCTTGGAACTGCATTCGCTGCCACACAGACATTCGCGCTCTGCTAAAGCATTGCTTCCTAATGGGGCAACACTCTGTATCTCTCTCTGGCAGAGCCCGGCTGCCAAATTGGAAACGTCCAGAGATTGCGCCCACAGGAAAGCTGCCAGCACTGAAAGCTCTAGCTGGTTTTCACTGTCCCTTGGAACTGCATTCGCTGCCACACAGACATTCGTGCTCTGCTAAAGCTTTGCTTGGTAATGGGGCAACACTCTGTATCTCTCTCTGGCAGAGCCCGGCTGCCAAATTGGAAACGTCCAGAGATTGCGCCCACAGGAATGCTGCCAGCACTGAAAGCTCTAGCTGGTTTTCACTGTCCCTTGGAACTGCATTCGCTGCCACACAGACATTCGCGCTCTGCTAAAGCATTGTTTCGCAATGGGGAAACACTCTGTATCTCTCTCTGGCAGAACCCGGCTGCCAAGTTGGAAACGTCCAGAGATTGCGCCCACAGGAAAGCTGCCAGCACTGAAAGCTGTAGCTGGTTTTCACTGTCCCTTGGAACTGCATTTGCTGCCACACAGACATTCACGCTCTACAAAAGCTTTGCTTGGTAATGGGGCAACACTCTGTATCTCCTTCTGGCAGAGCCCGGCAGTGAAATTGGAAACGTCCAGAGATTGCGCCCACAGGAAAGCTGCCAGCACTGAAAGCTCTAGCTGGTTTTCACTGTCCCTTGGAACTGCATTCGCTGCCACACAGACATTCGCGCTCTGCTAAAGCATTGCTTCGTAATGGGGCAACACTCTGTATCTCTCTCTGGCAGATCCCGGCTGCCAAATTGGAAACGTCCAGAGATTGCGCCCACAGGAAAGCTGCCAGCACTGAAAGCTCTAGCTGGTTTTCACTGTCCCTTGGAACTGCATTCGCTGCCACACAGACATTCACGCTCTGCTAAAGCATTGCTTCGTAATGGGGCAACACTCTGTATCTCTCTCTGGCAGAGCCCGGCTGCCAAATTGGAAACGCCCAGAGATTGCGCCCACAGGAAAGCTGCCAGCACTGAAAGCTCTAGCTGGTTTTTACTGTCCCTTGGAACTGCATTCGCTGCCACACAGACATTCGCGCTCTGCTAAAGCATTGCTTCCTAATGGGGCAACACTCTGTATCTCTCTGTGGCAGAGCCCGGCTGCCAAATTGGAAACGTCCAGAGATTGCGCCCACAGGAAAGCTGCCAGCACTGAAAGCTCTAGCTGGTTTTCACTGTCCCTTGGAACTGCATTCGCTGCCACACAGACATTCACGCACTGCTAAAGCATTGCTTCCTAATGGGGCAACACTCTTTATCTCTCTCTGGCAGAGCCCGGCTGCCAAAATGGAAACGTCCAGAGATTGCGCCCACAGGAAAGCTGCCAGCACTGAAAATTGTAGCTGGTTTTCACTGTCCCTTGGAACTGCATTCGCTGCCACACAGACATTCGCGCTCTGCTAAAGCATTGCTTCGTAATGGGGCAACACTCTGTATCTCTCTGTGGCAGAGCCCGGCTGCCAAATTGGAAACGTCCAGAGATTGCGCCCACAGGAAAGCTGCCAGCACTGAAAGCTCTAGCTGGTTTTCACTGTCCCTTGGAACTGCATTCGCTGCCACACAGACATTCGCGCTCTGCTAAAGCATTGCTTCCTAATGGGGCAACACTCTGTATCTCTCTCTGGCAGAGCCCGGCTGCCAAATTGGAAACGTCCAGACATTGCGCCCACAGGAAAGCTGCCAGCACTGAAAGCTCTAGCTGGTTTTCACTGTCCCTTGGAACTGCATTCGCTGCCACACAGAGATTCGCGCTCTGCTAAAGCATTGCTTCGTAATGGGGCAACACTCTGTATCTCTCTCTGGCAGAGCCCGGCTGCCAAATTGGAAACGTCCAGAGATTGCGCCCACAGGAAAGCTGCCAGCACTGAAAGCTCTAGCTGGTTTTCACTGTCCCTTGGAACTGCATTCGCTGCCACACAGACATTCGCGCTCTGCTAAAGCATTGCTTCCTAATGGGGCAACACTCTGTATCTCTCTCTGGCAGAGCCCGGCTGCCAAATTGGAAACGTCCAGAGATTGCGCCCACAGGAAAGCTGCCAGCACTGAAAGCTCTAGCTGGTTTTCACTGTCCCTTGGAACTGCATTCGCTGCCACACAGACATTCGCGCTCTGCTAAAGCATTGCTTCCTAATGGGGCAACACTCTGTATCTCTCTCTGGCAGAGCCCGGCTGCCAAATTGGAAACGTCCAGAGATTGCGCCCACAGGAAAGCTGCCAGCACTGAAAGCTCTAGCTGGTTTTCACTGTCCCTTGGAACTGCATTCGCTGCCACACAGACATTCGCGCTCTGCTAAAGCATTGCTTCGTAATGGGGCAACACTCTGTATCTCTCTCTGGCAGAGCCCGGCTGCCAAATTGGAAACGCCCAGAGATTGCGCCCACAGGAAAGCTGCCAGCACTGAAAGCTCTAGCTGGTTTTCACTGTCCCTTGGAACTGCATTCGCTGCCACACAGACATTCGCGCTCTGCTAAAGCATTGCTTCCTAATGGGGCAACACTCTGTATCTCTCTGTGGCAGAGCCCGGCTGCCAAATTGGAAACGTCCAGAGATTGCGCCCACAGGAAAGCTGCCAGCACTGAAAGCTGTAGCTGGTTTTCACTGTCCCTTGGAACTGCATTCGCTGCCACACAGACATTCACGCACTGCTAAAGCATTGCTTCCTAATGGGGCAACACTCTGTATCTCTCTCTGGCAGAGCCCGGCTGCCAAATTGGAAACGTCCAGAGATTGCGCCCACAGGAAAGCTGCCAGCACTGAAAATTGTAGCTGGTTTTCACTGTCCCTTGGAACTGCATTCGCTGCCACACAGACATTCGCGCTCTGCTAAAGCATTGCTTCGTAATGGGGCAACACTCTGTATCTCTCTCTGGCAGAGCCCGGCTGCCAAATTGGAAACGTCCAGAGATTGCGCCCACAGGAAAGCTGCCAGCACTGAAAGCTCTAGCTGGTTTTCACTGTCCCTTGGAACTGCATTCGCTGCCACACAGACATTCGCGCTCTGCTAAAGCATTGCTTCATAATGGGGCAACACTCTGTATCTCTCTCTGGCAGAGCCCGGCTGCCAAATTGGAAACGTCCAGAGATTGCGCCCACAGGAAAGCTGCCAGCACTGAAAGCTCTAGCTGGTTTTCACTGTCCCTTGGAACTGCATTCGCTGCCACACAGACATTCACGCTCTGCTAAAGCATTGCTTCCTAATTGGGCAACACTCTGTATCTCTCTCTGGCAGAGCCCGGCTGCCAAATTGGAAACGTCCAGAGATTGCGCCCACAGGAAAGCTGCCAGCACTGAAAATTGTAGCTGGTTTTCACTGTCCCTTGGAACTGCATTCGCTGCCACACAGACATTCGCGCTCTGCTAAAGCATTGCTTCGTAATGGGGCAACACTCTGTATCTCTCTGTGGCAGAGCCCGGCTGCCAAATTGGAAACGTCCAGAGATTGCGCCCACAGGAAAGCTGCCAGCACTGAAAGCTCTAGCTGGTTTTCACTGTCCCTTGGAACTGCATTCGCTGCCACACAGACATTCGTGCTCTGCTAAAGCTTTGCTTGGTAATGGGGCAACACTCTGTATCTCTCTCTGGCAGAGCCCGGCTGCCAAATTGGAAACGTCCAGAGATTGCGCCCACAGGAATGCTGCCAGCACTGAAAGCTCTAGCTGGTTTTCACTGTCCCTTGGAACTGCATTCGCTGCCACACAGACATTCGCGCTCTGCTAAAGCATTGTTTCGCAATGGGGAAACACTCTGTATCTCTCTCTGGCAGAACCCGGCTGCCAAGTTGGAAACGTCCAGAGATTGCGCCCACAGGAAAGCTGCCAGCACTGAAAGCTGTAGCTGGTTTTCTCTGTCCCTTGGAACTGCATTTGCTGCCACACAGACATTCACGCTCTACAAAAGCTTTGCTTGGTAATGGGGCAACACTCTGTATCTCCTTCTGGCAGAGCCCGGCAGTGAAATTGGAAACGTCCAGAGATTGCGCCCACAGGAAAGCTGCCAGCACTGAAAGCTCTAGCTGGTTTTCACTGTCCCTTGGAACTGCATTCGCTGCCACACAGACATTCGCGCTCTGCTAAAGCATTGCTTCGTAATGGGGCAACACTCTGTATCTCTCTCTGGCAGAGCCCGGCTGCCAAATTGGAAACGTCCAGAGATTGCGCCCACAGGAAAGCTGCCAGCACTGAAAGCTCTAGCTGGTTTTCACTGTCCCTTGGAACTGCATTCGCTGCCACACAGACATTCGCGCTCTGCTAAAGCATTGCTTCCTAATGGGGCAACACTCTGTATCTCTCTCTGGCAGAGCCCGGCTGCCAAATTGGAAACGTCCAGAGATTGCGCCCACAGGAAAGCTGCCAGCACTGAAAGCTCTAGCTGGTTTTCACTGTCCCTTGGAACTGCATTCGCTGCCACACAGACATTCGCGCTCTGCTAAAGCATTGCTTCGTAATGGGGCAACACTCTGTATCTCTCTCTGGCAGAGCCCGGCTGCCAAATTGGAAACGCCCAGAGATTGCGCCCACAGGAAAGCTGCCAGCACTGAAAGCTCTAGCTGGTTTTCACTGTCCCTTGGAACTGCATTCGCTGCCACACAGACATTCGCGCTCTGCTAAAGCATTGCTTCCTAATGGGGCAACACTCTGTATCTCTCTGTGGCAGAGCCCGGCTGCCAAATTGGAAACGTCCAGAGATTGCGCCCACAGGAAAGCTGCCAGCACTGAAAGCTGTAGCTGGTTTTCACTGTCCCTTGGAACTGCATTCGCTGCCACACAGACATTCACGCACTGCTAAAGCATTGCTTCCTAATGGGGCAACACTCTGTATCTCTCTCTGGCAGAGCCCGGCTGCCAAATTGGAAACGTCCAGAGATTGCGCCCACAGGAAAGCTGCCAGCACTGAAAATTGTAGCTGGTTTTCACTGTCCCTTGGAACTGCATTCGCTGCCACACAGACATTCGCGCTCTGCTAAAGCATTGCTTCGTAATGGGGCAACACTCTGTATCTCTCTCTGGCAGAGCCCGGCTGCCAAATTGGAAACGTCCAGAGATTGCGCCCACAGGAAAGCTGCCAGCACTGAAAGCTCTAGCTGGTTTTCACTGTCCCTTGGAACTGCATTCGCTGCCACACAGACATTCGCGCTCTGCTAAAGCATTGCTTCATAATGGGGCAACACTCTGTATCTCTCTCTGGCAGAGCCCGGCTGCCAAATTGGAAACGTCCAGAGATTGCGCCCACAGGAAAGCTGCCAGCACTGAAAGCTCTAGCTGGTTTTCACTGTCCCTTGGAACTGCATTCGCTGCCACACAGACATTCGTGCTCTGCTAAAGCTTTGCTTGGTAATGGGGCAACACTCTGTATCTCTCTCTGGCAGAGCCCGGCTGCCAAATTGGAAACGTCCAGAGATTGCGCCCACAGGAATGCTGCCAGCACTGAAAGCTCTAGCTGGTTTTCACTGTCCCTTGGAACTGCATTCGCTGCCACACAGACATTCGCGCTCTGCTAAAGCATTGTTTCGCAATGGGGAAACACTCTGTATCTCTCTCTGGCAGAACCCGGCTGCCAAGTTGGAAACGTCCAGAGATTGCGCCCACAGGAAAGCTGCCAGCACTGAAAGCTGTAGCTGGTTTTCTCTGTCCCTTGGAACTGCATTTGCTGCCACACAGACATTCACGCTCTACAAAAGCTTTGCTTGGTAATGGGGCAACACTCTGTATCTCCTTCTGGCAGAGCCCGGCAGTGAAATTGGAAACGTCCAGAGATTGCGCCCACAGGAAAGCTGCCAGCACTGAAAGCTCTAGCTGGTTTTCACTGTCCCTTGGAACTGCATTCGCTGCCACACAGACATTCGCGCTCTGCTAAAGCATTGCTTCGTAATGGGGCAACACTCTGTATCTCTCTCTGGCAGAGCCCGGCTGCCAAATTGGAAACGTCCAGAGATTGCGCCCACAGGAAAGCTGCCAGCACTGAAAGCTCTAGCTGGTTTTCACTGTCCCTTGGAACTGCATTCGCTGCCACACAGACATTCGCGCTCTGCTAAAGCATTGCTTCCTAATGGGGCAACACTCTGTATCTCTCTCTGGCAGAGCCCGGCTGCCAAATTGGAAACGTCCAGACATTGCGCCCACAGGAAAGCTGCCAGCACTGAAAGCTCTAGCTGGTTTTCACTGTCCCTTGGAACTGCATTCGCTGCCACACAGACATTCGCGCTCTGCTAAAGCATTGCTTCGTAATGGGGCAACACTCTGTATCTCTCTCTGGCAGAGCCCGGCTGCCAAATTGGAAACGTCCAGACATTGCGCCCACAGGAAAGCTGCCAGCACTGAAAGCTCTAGCTGGTTTTCACTGTCCCTTGGAACTGCATTTGCTGCCACACAGACATTCACGCTCTACAAAAGCTTTGCTTGGTAATGGGGCAACACTCTGTATCTCCTTCTGGCAGAGCCCGGCAGTGAAATTGGAAACGTCCAGAGATTGCGCCCACAGGAAAGCTGCCAGCACTGAAAGCTCTAGCTGGTTTTCACTGTCCCTTGGAACTGCATTCGCTGCCACACAGACATTCGCGCTCTGCTAAAGCATTGCTTCCTAATGGGGCAACACTCTGTATCTCTCTCTGGCAGAGCCCGGCTGCCAAATTGGAAACGTCCAGAGATTGCGCCCACAGGAAAGCTGCCAGCACTGAAAGCTCTAGCTGGTTTTCACTGTCCCTTGGAACTGCATTCGCTGCCACACAGACATTCGCGCTCTGCTAAAGCATTGCTTCCTAATGGGGCAACACTCTGTATCTCTCTCTGGCAGAGCCCGGCTGCCAAATTGGAAACGTCCAGAGATTGCGCCCACAGGAAAGCTGCCAGCACTGAAAGCTCTAGCTGGTTTTCACTGTCCCTTGGAACTGCATTCGCTGCCACACAGACATTCGCGCTCTGCTAAAGCATTGCTTCGTAATGGGGCAACACTCTGTATCTCTCTCTGGCAGAGCCCGGCTGCCAAATTGGAAACGCCCAGAGATTGCGCCCACAGGAAAGCTGCCAGCACTGAAAGCTCTAGCTGGTTTTCACTGTCCCTTGGAACTGCATTCGCTGCCACACAGACATTCGCGCTCTGCTAAAGCATTGCTTCCTAATGGGGCAACACTCTGTATCTCTCTCTGGCAGAGCCCGGCTGCCAAATTGGAAACGTCCAGAGATTGCGCCCACAGGAAAGCTGCCAGCACTGAAAGCTGTAGCTGGTTTTCACTGTCCCTTGGAACTGCATTCGCTGCCACACAGACATTCACGCACTGCTAAAGCATTGCTTCCTAATGGGGCAACACTCTGTATCTCTCTCTGGCAGAGCCCGGCTGCCAAATTGGAAACGTCCAGAGATTGCGCCCACAGGAAAGCTGCCAGCACTGAAAATTGTAGCTGGTTTTCACTGTCCCTTGGAACTGCATTCGCTGCCACACAGACATTCGCGCTCTGCTAAAGCATTGCTTCGTAATGGGGCAACACTCTGTATCTCTCTCTGGCAGAGCCCGGCTGCCAAATTGGAAACGTCCAGAGATTGCGCCCACAGGAAAGCTGCCAGCACTGAAAGCTCTAGCTGGTTTTCACTGTCCCTTGGAACTGCATTCGCTGCCACACAGACATTCGCGCTCTGCTAAAGCATTGCTTCATAATGGGGCAACACTCTGTATCTCTCTCTGGCAGAGCCCGGCTGCCAAATTGGAAACGTCCAGAGATTGCGCCCACAGGAAAGCTGCCAGCACTGAAAGCTCTAGCTGGTTTTCACTGTCCCTTGGAACTGCATTCGCTGCCACACAGACATTCACGCTCTGCTAAAGCATTGCTTCCTAATTGGGCAACACTCTGTATCTCTCTCTGGCAGAGCCCGGCTGCCAAATTGGAAACGTCCAGAGATTGCGCCCACAGGAAAGCTGCCAGCACTGAAAATTGTAGCTGGTTTTCACTGTCCCTTGGAACTGCATTCGCTGCCACACAGACATTCGCGCTCTGCTAAAGCATTGCTTCGTAATGGGGCAACACTCTGTATCTCTCTGTGGCAGAGCCCGGCTGCCAAATTGGAAACGTCCAGAGATTGCGCCCACAGGAAAGCTGCCAGCACTGAAAGCTCTAGCTGGTTTTCACTGTCCCTTGGAACTGCATTCGCTGCCACACAGACATTCGTGCTCTGCTAAAGCTTTGCTTGGTAATGGGGCAACACTCTGTATCTCTCTCTGGCAGAGCCCGGCTGCCAAATTGGAAACGTCCAGAGATTGCGCCCACAGGAATGCTGCCAGCACTGAAAGCTCTAGCTGGTTTTCACTGTCCCTTGGAACTGCATTCGCTGCCACACAGACATTCGCGCTCTGCTAAAGCATTGTTTCGCAATGGGGAAACACTCTGTATCTCTCTCTGGCAGAACCCGGCTGCCAAGTTGGAAACGTCCAGAGATTGCGCCCACAGGAAAGCTGCCAGCACTGAAAGCTGTAGCTGGTTTTCTCTGTCCCTTGGAACTGCATTTGCTGCCACACAGACATTCACGCTCTACAAAAGCTTTGCTTGGTAATGGGGCAACACTCTGTATCTCCTTCTGGCAGAGCCCGGCAGTGAAATTGGAAACGTCCAGAGATTGCGCCCACAGGAAAGCTGCCAGCACTGAAAGCTCTAGCTGGTTTTCACTGTCCCTTGGAACTGCATTCGCTGCCACACAGACATTCGCGCTCTGCTAAAGCATTGCTTCGTAATGGGGCAACACTCTGTATCTCTCTCTGGCAGAGCCCGGCTGCCAAATTGGAAACGTCCAGAGATTGCGCCCACAGGAAAGCTGCCAGCACTGAAAGCTCTAGCTGGTTTTCACTGTCCCTTGGAACTGCATTCGCTGCCACACAGACATTCGCGCTCTGCTAAAGCATTGCTTCCTAATGGGGCAACACTCTGTATCTCTCTCTGGCAGAGCCCGGCTGCCAAATTGGAAACGTCCAGAGATTGCGCCCACAGGAAAGCTGCCAGCACTGAAAGCTCTAGCTGGTTTTCACTGTCCCTTGGAACTGCATTCGCTGCCACACAGACATTCGCGCTCTGCTAAAGCATTGCTTCGTAATGGGGCAACACTCTGTATCTCTCTCTGGCAGAGCCCGGCTGCCAAATTGGAAACGCCCAGAGATTGCGCCCACAGGAAAGCTGCCAGCACTGAAAGCTCTAGCTGGTTTTCACTGTCCCTTGGAACTGCATTCGCTGCCACACAGACATTCGCGCTCTGCTAAAGCATTGCTTCCTAATGGGGCAACACTCTGTATCTCTCTGTGGCAGAGCCCGGCTGCCAAATTGGAAACGTCCAGAGATTGCGCCCACAGGAAAGCTGCCAGCACTGAAAGCTGTAGCTGGTTTTCACTGTCCCTTGGAACTGCATTCGCTGCCACACAGACATTCACGCACTGCTAAAGCATTGCTTCCTAATGGGGCAACACTCTGTATCTCTCTCTGGCAGAGCCCGGCTGCCAAATTGGAAACGTCCAGAGATTGCGCCCACAGGAAAGCTGCCAGCACTGAAAATTGTAGCTGGTTTTCACTGTCCCTTGGAACTGCATTCGCTGCCACACAGACATTCGCGCTCTGCTAAAGCATTGCTTCGTAATGGGGCAACACTCTGTATCTCTCTCTGGCAGAGCCCGGCTGCCAAATTGGAAACGTCCAGAGATTGCGCCCACAGGAAAGCTGCCAGCACTGAAAGCTCTAGCTGGTTTTCACTGTCCCTTGGAACTGCATTCGCTGCCACACAGACATTCGCGCTCTGCTAAAGCATTGCTTCATAATGGGGCAACACTCTGTATCTCTCTCTGGCAGAGCCCGGCTGCCAAATTGGAAACGTCCAGAGATTGCGCCCACAGGAAAGCTGCCAGCACTGAAAGCTCTAGCTGGTTTTCACTGTCCCTTGGAACTGCATTCGCTGCCACACAGACATTCGTGCTCTGCTAAAGCTTTGCTTGGTAATGGGGCAACACTCTGTATCTCTCTCTGGCAGAGCCCGGCTGCCAAATTGGAAACGTCCAGAGATTGCGCCCACAGGAATGCTGCCAGCACTGAAAGCTCTAGCTGGTTTTCACTGTCCCTTGGAACTGCATTCGCTGCCACACAGACATTCGCGCTCTGCTAAAGCATTGTTTCGCAATGGGGAAACACTCTGTATCTCTCTCTGGCAGAACCCGGCTGCCAAGTTGGAAACGTCCAGAGATTGCGCCCACAGGAAAGCTGCCAGCACTGAAAGCTGTAGCTGGTTTTCTCTGTCCCTTGGAACTGCATTTGCTGCCACACAGACATTCACGCTCTACAAAAGCTTTGCTTGGTAATGGGGCAACACTCTGTATCTCCTTCTGGCAGAGCCCGGCAGTGAAATTGGAAACGTCCAGAGATTGCGCCCACAGGAAAGCTGCCAGCACTGAAAGCTCTAGCTGGTTTTCACTGTCCCTTGGAACTGCATTCGCTGCCACACAGACATTCGCGCTCTGCTAAAGCATTGCTTCGTAATGGGGCAACACTCTGTATCTCTCTCTGGCAGAGCCCGGCTGCCAAATTGGAAACGTCCAGAGATTGCGCCCACAGGAAAGCTGCCAGCACTGAAAGCTCTAGCTGGTTTTCACTGTCCCTTGGAACTGCATTCGCTGCCACACAGACATTCGCGCTCTGCTAAAGCATTGCTTCCTAATGGGGCAACACTCTGTATCTCTCTCTGGCAGAGCCCGGCTGCCAAATTGGAAACGTCCAGACATTGCGCCCACAGGAAAGCTGCCAGCACTGAAAGCTCTAGCTGGTTTTCACTGTCCCTTGGAACTGCATTCGCTGCCACACAGACATTCGCGCTCTGCTAAAGCATTGCTTCGTAATGGGGCAACACTCTGTATCTCTCTCTGGCAGAGCCCGGCTGCCAAATTGGAAACGTCCAGACATTGCGCCCACAGGAAAGCTGCCAGCACTGAAAGCTCTAGCTGGTTTTCACTGTCCCTTGGAACTGCATTTGCTGCCACACAGACATTCACGCTCTACAAAAGCTTTGCTTGGTAATGGGGCAACACTCTGTATCTCCTTCTGGCAGAGCCCGGCAGTGAAATTGGAAACGTCCAGAGATTGCGCCCACAGGAAAGCTGCCAGCACTGAAAGCTCTAGCTGGTTTTCACTGTCCCTTGGAACTGCATTCGCTGCCACACAGACATTCGCGCTCTGCTAAAGCATTGCTTCGTAATGGGGCAACACTCTGTATCTCTCTCTGGCAGAGCCCGGCTGCCAAATTGGAAACGTCCAGAGATTGCGCCCACAGGAAAGCTGCCAGCACTGAAAGCTCTAGCTGGTTTTCACTGTCCCTTGGAACTGCATTCGCTGCCACACAGACATTCACGCTCTGCTAAAGCATTGCTTCGTAATGGGGCAACACTCTGTATCTCTCTCTGGCAGAGCCCGGCTGCCAAATTGGAAACGCCCAGAGATTGCGCCCACAGGAAAGCTGCCAGCACTGAAAGCTCTAGCTGGTTTTCACTGTCCCTTGGAACTGCATTCGCTGCCACACAGACATTCGCGCTCTGCTAAAGCATTGCTTCCTAATGGGGCAACACTCTGTATCTCTCTCTGGCAGAGCCCGGCTGCCAAATTGGAAACGTCCAGAGATTGCGCCCACAGGAAAGCTGCCAGCACTGAAAGCTCTAGCTGGTTTTCACTGTCCCTTGGAACTGCATTCGCTGCCACACAGACATTCACGCACTGCTAAAGCATTGCTTCCTAATGGGGCAACACTCTTTATCTCTCTCTGGCAGAGCCCGGCTGCCAAAATGGAAACGTCCAGAGATTGCGCCCACAGGAAAGCTGCCAGCACTGAAAATTGTAGCTGGTTTTCACTGTCCCTTGGAACTGCATTCGCTGCCACACAGACATTCGCGCTCTGCTAAAGCATTGCTTCGTAATGGGGCAACACTCTGTATCTGTCTGTGGCAGAGCCCGGCTGCCAAATTGGAAACGTCCAGAGATTGCGCCCACAGGAAAGCTGCCAGCACTGAAAGCTCTAGCTGGTTTTCACTGTCCCTTGGAACTGCATTCGCTGCCACACAGACATTCGCGCTCTGCTAAAGCATTGCTTCCTAATGGGGCAACACTCTGTATCTCTCTCTGGCAGAGCCCGGCTGCCAAATTGGAAACGTCCAGACATTGCGCCCACAGGAAAGCTGCCAGCACTGAAAGCTCTAGCTGGTTTTCACTGTCCCTTGGAACTGCATTCGCTGCCACACAGAGATTCGCGCTCTGCTAAAGCATTGCTTCGTAATGGGGCAACACTCTGTATCTCTCTCTGGCAGAGCCCGGCTGCCAAATTGGAAACGTCCAGAGATTGCGCCCACAGGAAAGCTGCCAGCACTGAAAGCTCTAGCTGGTTTTCACTGTCCCTTGGAACTGCATTCGCTGCCACACAGACATTCGCGCTCTGCTAAAGCATTGCTTCCTAATGGGGCAACACTCTGTATCTCTCTCTGGCAGAGCCCGGCTGCCAAATTGGAAACGTCCAGAGATTGCGCCCACAGGAAAGCTGCCAGCACTGAAAGCTCTAGCTGGTTTTCACTGTCCCTTGGAACTGCATTCGCTGCCACACAGACATTCGCGCTCTGCTAAAGCATTGCTTCCTAATGGGGCAACACTCTGTATCTCTCTCTGGCAGAGCCCGGCTGCCAAATTGGAAACGTCCAGAGATTGCGCCCACAGGAAAGCTGCCAGCACTGAAAGCTCTAGCTGGTTTTCACTGTCCCTTGGAACTGCATTCGCTGCCACACAGACATTCGCGCTCTGCTAAAGCATTGCTTCGTAATGGGGCAACACTCTGTATCTCTCTCTGGCAGAGCCCGGCTGCCAAATTGGAAACGCCCAGAGATTGCGCCCACAGGAAAGCTGCCAGCACTGAAAGCTCTAGCTGGTTTTCACTGTCCCTTGGAACTGCATTCGCTGCCACACAGACATTCGCGCTCTGCTAAAGCATTGCTTCCTAATGGGGCAACACTCTGTATCTCTCTGTGGCAGAGCCCGGCTGCCAAATTGGAAACGTCCAGAGATTGCGCCCACAGGAAAGCTGCCAGCACTGAAAGCTGTAGCTGGTTTTCACTGTCCCTTGGAACTGCATTCGCTGCCACACATACATTCACGCACTGCTAAAGCATTGCTTCCTAATGGGGCAACACTCTGTATCTCTCTCTGGCAGAGCCCGGCTGCCAAATTGGAAACGTCCAGAGATTGCGCCCACAGGAAAGCTGCCAGCACTGAAAATTGTAGCTGGTTTTCACTGTCCCTTGGAACTGCATTCGCTGCCACACAGACATTCGCGCTCTGCTAAAGCATTGCTTCCTAATGGGGCAACACTCTGTATCTCTCTCTGGCAGAGCCCGGCTGCCAAATTGGAAACGTCCAGAGATTGCGCCCACAGGAAAGCTGCCAGCACTGAAAGCTCTAGCTGGTTTTCACTGTCCCTTGGAACTGCATTCGCTGCCACACAGACATTCGTGCTCTGCTAAAGCTTTGCTTGGTAATGGGGCAACACTCTGTATCTCTCTCTGGCAGAGCCCGGCTGCCAAATTGGAAACGTCCAGAGATTGCGCCCACAGGAATGCTGCCAGCACTGAAAGCTCTAGCTGGTTTTCACTGTCCCTTGGAACTGCATTCGCTGCCACACAGACATTCGCGCTCTGCTAAAGCATTGTTTCGCAATGGGGAAACACTCTGTATCTCTCTCTGGCAGAACCCGGCTGCCAAGTTGGAAACGTCCAGAGATTGCGCCCACAGGAAAGCTGCCAGCACTGAAAGCTGTAGCTGGTTTTCACTGTCCCTTGGAACTGCATTTGCTGCCACACAGACATTCACGCTCTACAAAAGCTTTGCTTGGTAATGGGGCAACACTCTGTATCTCCTTCTGGCAGAGCCCGGCAGTGAAATTGGAAACGTCCAGAGATTGCGCCCACAGGAAAGCTGCCAGCACTGAAAGCTCTAGCTGGTTTTCACTGTCCCTTGGAACTGCATTCGCTGCCACACAGACATTCGCGCTCTGCTAAAGCATTGCTTCGTAATGGGGCAACACTCTGTATCTCTCTCTGGCAGATCCCGGCTGCCAAATTGGAAACGTCCAGAGATTGCGCCCACAGGAAAGCTGCCAGCACTGAAAGCTCTAGCTGGTTTTCACTGTCCCTTGGAACTGCATTCGCTGCCACACAGACATTCACGCTCTGCTAAAGCATTGCTTCGTAATGGGGCAACACTCTGTATCTCTCTCTGGCAGAGCCCGGCTGCCAAATTGGAAACGCCCAGAGATTGCGCCCACAGGAAAGCTGCCAGCACTGAAAGCTCTAGCTGGTTTTTACTGTCCCTTGGAACTGCATTCGCTGCCACACAGACATTCGCGCTCTGCTAAAGCATTGCTTCCTAATGGGGCAACACTCTGTATCTCTCTGTGGCAGAGCCCGGCTGCCAAATTGGAAACGTCCAGAGATTGCGCCCACAGGAAAGCTGCCAGCACTGAAAGCTCTAGCTGGTTTTCACTGTCCCTTGGAACTGCATTCGCTGCCACACAGACATTCACGCACTGCTAAAGCATTGCTTCCTAATGGGGCAACACTCTTTATCTCTCTCTGGCAGAGCCCGGCTGCCAAAATGGAAACGTCCAGAGATTGCGCCCACAGGAAAGCTGCCAGCACTGAAAATTGTAGCTGGTTTTCACTGTCCCTTGGAACTGCATTCGCTGCCACACAGACATTCGCGCTCTGCTAAAGCATTGCTTCGTAATGGGGCAACACTCTGTATCTCTCTGTGGCAGAGCCCGGCTGCCAAATTGGAAACGTCCAGAGATTGCGCCCACAGGAAAGCTGCCAGCACTGAAAGCTCTAGCTGGTTTTCACTGTCCCTTGGAACTGCATTCGCTGCCACACAGACATTCGCGCTCTGCTAAAGCATTGCTTCCTAATGGGGCAACACTCTGTATCTCTCTCTGGCAGAGCCCGGCTGCCAAATTGGAAACGTCCAGACATTGCGCCCACAGGAAAGCTGCCAGCACTGAAAGCTCTAGCTGGTTTTCACTGTCCCTTGGAACTGCATTCGCTGCCACACAGAGATTCGCGCTCTGCTAAAGCATTGCTTCGTAATGGGGCAACACTCTGTATCTCTCTCTGGCAGAGCCCGGCTGCCAAATTGGAAACGTCCAGAGATTGCGCCCACAGGAAAGCTGCCAGCACTGAAAGCTCTAGCTGGTTTTCACTGTCCCTTGGAACTGCATTCGCTGCCACACAGACATTCGCGCTCTGCTAAAGCATTGCTTCCTAATGGGGCAACACTCTGTATCTCTCTCTGGCAGAGCCCGGCTGCCAAATTGGAAACGTCCAGAGATTGCGCCCACAGGAAAGCTGCCAGCACTGAAAGCTCTAGCTGGTTTTCACTGTCCCTTGGAACTGCATTCGCTGCCACACAGACATTCGCGCTCTGCTAAAGCATTGCTTCCTAATGGGGCAACACTCTGTATCTCTCTCTGGCAGAGCCCGGCTGCCAAATTGGAAACGTCCAGAGATTGCGCCCACAGGAAAGCTGCCAGCACTGAAAGCTCTAGCTGGTTTTCACTGTCCCTTGGAACTGCATTCGCTGCCACACAGACATTCGCGCTCTGCTAAAGCATTGCTTCGTAATGGGGCAACACTCTGTATCTCTCTCTGGCAGAGCCCGGCTGCCAAATTGGAAACGCCCAGAGATTGCGCCCACAGGAAAGCTGCCAGCACTGAAAGCTCTAGCTGGTTTTCACTGTCCCTTGGAACTGCATTCGCTGCCACACAGACATTCGCGCTCTGCTAAAGCATTGCTTCCTAATGGGGCAACACTCTGTATCTCTCTGTGGCAGAGCCCGGCTGCCAAATTGGAAACGTCCAGAGATTGCGCCCACAGGAAAGCTGCCAGCACTGAAAGCTGTAGCTGGTTTTCACTGTCCCTTGGAACTGCATTCGCTGCCACACAGACATTCACGCACTGCTAAAGCATTGCTTCCTAATGGGGCAACACTCTGTATCTCTCTCTGGCAGAGCCCGGCTGCCAAATTGGAAACGTCCAGAGATTGCGCCCACAGGAAAGCTGCCAGCACTGAAAATTGTAGCTGGTTTTCACTGTCCCTTGGAACTGCATTCGCTGCCACACAGACATTCGCGCTCTGCTAAAGCATTGCTTCGTAATGGGGCAACACTCTGTATCTCTCTCTGGCAGAGCCCGGCTGCCAAATTGGAAACGTCCAGAGATTGCGCCCACAGGAAAGCTGCCAGCACTGAAAGCTCTAGCTGGTTTTCACTGTCCCTTGGAACTGCATTCGCTGCCACACAGACATTCGCGCTCTGCTAAAGCATTGCTTCATAATGGGGCAACACTCTGTATCTCTCTCTGGCAGAGCCCGGCTGCCAAATTGGAAACGTCCAGAGATTGCGCCCACAGGAAAGCTGCCAGCACTGAAAGCTCTAGCTGGTTTTCACTGTCCCTTGGAACTGCATTCGCTGCCACACAGACATTCACGCTCTGCTAAAGCATTGCTTCCTAATTGGGCAACACTCTGTATCTCTCTCTGGCAGAGCCCGGCTGCCAAATTGGAAACGTCCAGAGATTGCGCCCACAGGAAAGCTGCCAGCACTGAAAATTGTAGCTGGTTTTCACTGTCCCTTGGAACTGCATTCGCTGCCACACAGACATTCGCGCTCTGCTAAAGCATTGCTTCGTAATGGGGCAACACTCTGTATCTCTCTGTGGCAGAGCCCGGCTGCCAAATTGGAAACGTCCAGAGATTGCGCCCACAGGAAAGCTGCCAGCACTGAAAGCTCTAGCTGGTTTTCACTGTCCCTTGGAACTGCATTCGCTGCCACACAGACATTCGTGCTCTGCTAAAGCTTTGCTTGGTAATGGGGCAACACTCTGTATCTCTCTCTGGCAGAGCCCGGCTGCCAAATTGGAAACGTCCAGAGATTGCGCCCACAGGAATGCTGCCAGCACTGAAAGCTCTAGCTGGTTTTCACTGTCCCTTGGAACTGCATTCGCTGCCACACAGACATTCGCGCTCTGCTAAAGCATTGTTTCGCAATGGGGAAACACTCTGTATCTCTCTCTGGCAGAACCCGGCTGCCAAGTTGGAAACGTCCAGAGATTGCGCCCACAGGAAAGCTGCCAGCACTGAAAGCTGTAGCTGGTTTTCTCTGTCCCTTGGAACTGCATTTGCTGCCACACAGACATTCACGCTCTACAAAAGCTTCGCTTGGTAATGGGGCAACACTCTGTATCTCCTTCTGGCAGAGCCCGGCAGTGAAATTGGAAACGTCCAGAGATTGCGCCCACAGGAAAGCTGCCAGCACTGAAAGCTCTAGCTGGTTTTCACTGTCCCTTGGAACTGCATTCGCTGCCACACAGACATTCGCGCTCTGCTAAAGCATTGCTTCGTAATGGGGCAACACTCTGTATCTCTCTCTGGCAGAGCCCGGCTGCCAAATTGGAAACGTCCAGAGATTGCGCCCACAGGAAAGCTGCCAGCACTGAAAGCTCTAGCTGGTTTTCACTGTCCCTTGGAACTGCATTCGCTGCCACACAGACATTCGCGCTCTGCTAAAGCATTGCTTCCTAATGGGGCAACACTCTGTATCTCTCTCTGGCAGAGCCCGGCTGCCAAATTGGAAACGTCCAGAGATTGCGCCCACAGGAAAGCTGCCAGCACTGAAAGCTCTAGCTGGTTTTCACTGTCCCTTGGAACTGCATTCGCTGCCACACAGACATTCGCGCTCTGCTAAAGCATTGCTTCGTAATGGGGCAACACTCTGTATCTCTCTCTGGCAGAGCCCGGCTGCCAAATTGGAAACGCCCAGAGATTGCGCCCACAGGAAAGCTGCCAGCACTGAAAGCTCTAGCTGGTTTTCACTGTCCCTTGGAACTGCATTCGCTGCCACACAGACATTCGCGCTCTGCTAAAGCATTGCTTCCTAATGGGGCAACACTCTGTATCTCTCTGTGGCAGAGCCCGGCTGCCAAATTGGAAACGTCCAGAGATTGCGCCCACAGGAAAGCTGCCAGCACTGAAAGCTGTAGCTGGTTTTCACTGTCCCTTGGAACTGCATTCGCTGCCACACAGACATTCACGCACTGCTAAAGCATTGCTTCCTAATGGGGCAACACTCTGTATCTCTCTCTGGCAGAGCCCGGCTGCCAAATTGGAAACGTCCAGAGATTGCGCCCACAGGAAAGCTGCCAGCACTGAAAATTGTAGCTGGTTTTCACTGTCCCTTGGAACTGCATTCGCTGCCACACAGACATTCGCGCTCTGCTAAAGCATTGCTTCGTAATGGGGCAACACTCTGTATCTCTCTCTGGCAGAGCCCGGCTGCCAAATTGGAAACGTCCAGAGATTGCGCCCACAGGAAAGCTGCCAGCACTGAAAGCTCTAGCTGGTTTTCACTGTCCCTTGGAACTGCATTCGCTGCCACACAGACATTCGCGCTCTGCTAAAGCATTGCTTCATAATGGGGCAACACTCTGTATCTCTCTCTGGCAGAGCCCGGCTGCCAAATTGGAAACGTCCAGAGATTGCGCCCACAGGAAAGCTGCCAGCACTGAAAGCTCTAGCTGGTTTTCACTGTCCCTTGGAACTGCATTCGCTGCCACACAGACATTCACGCTCTGCTAAAGCATTGCTTCCTAATTGGGCAACACTCTGTATCTCTCTCTGGCAGAGCCCGGCTGCCAAATTGGAAACGTCCAGAGATTGCGCCCACAGGAAAGCTGCCAGCACTGAAAATTGTAGCTGGTTTTCACTGTCCCTTGGAACTGCATTCGCTGCCACACAGACATTCGCGCTCTGCTAAAGCATTGCTTCGTAATGGGGCAACACTCTGTATCTCTCTGTGGCAGAGCCCGGCTGCCAAATTGGAAACGTCCAGAGATTGCGCCCACAGGAAAGCTGCCAGCACTGAAAGCTCTAGCTGGTTTTCACTGTCCCTTGGAACTGCATTCGCTGCCACACAGACATTCGTGCTCTGCTAAAGCTTTGCTTGGTAATGGGGCAACACTCTGTATCTCTCTCTGGCAGAGCCCGGCTGCCAAATTGGAAACGTCCAGAGATTGCGCCCACAGGAATGCTGCCAGCACTGAAAGCTCTAGCTGGTTTTCACTGTCCCTTGGAACTGCATTCGCTGCCACACAGACATTCGCGCTCTGCTAAAGCATTGTTTCGCAATGGGGAAACACTCTGTATCTCTCTCTGGCAGAACCCGGCTGCCAAGTTGGAAACGTCCAGAGATTGCGCCCACAGGAAAGCTGCCAGCACTGAAAGCTGTAGCTGGTTTTCTCTGTCCCTTGGAACTGCATTTGCTGCCACACAGACATTCACGCTCTACAAAAGCTTTGCTTGGTAATGGGGCAACACTCTGTATCTCCTTCTGGCAGAGCCCGGCAGTGAAATTGGAAACGTCCAGAGATTGCGCCCACAGGAAAGCTGCCAGCACTGAAAGCTCTAGCTGGTTTTCACTGTCCCTTGGAACTGCATTCGCTGCCACACAGACATTCGCGCTCTGCTAAAGCATTGCTTCGTAATGGGGCAACACTCTGTATCTCTCTCTGGCAGAGCCCGGCTGCCAAATTGGAAACGTCCAGAGATTGCGCCCACAGGAAAGCTGCCAGCACTGAAAGCTCTAGCTGGTTTTCACTGTCCCTTGGAACTGCATTCGCTGCCACACAGACATTCGCGCTCTGCTAAAGCATTGCTTCCTAATGGGGCAACACTCTGTATCTCTCTCTGGCAGAGCCCGGCTGCCAAATTGGAAACGTCCAGACATTGCGCCCACAGGAAAGCTGCCAGCACTGAAAGCTCTAGCTGGTTTTCACTGTCCCTTGGAACTGCATTCGCTGCCACACAGACATTCGCGCTCTGCTAAAGCATTGCTTCGTAATGGGGCAACACTCTGTATCTCTCTCTGGCAGAGCCCGGCTGCCAAATTGGAAACGTCCAGACATTGCGCCCACAGGAAAGCTGCCAGCACTGAAAGCTCTAGCTGGTTTTCACTGTCCCTTGGAACTGCATTTGCTGCCACACAGACATTCACGCTCTACAAAAGCTTTGCTTGGTAATGGGGCAACACTCTGTATCTCCTTCTGGCAGAGCCCGGCAGTGAAATTGGAAACGTCCAGAGATTGCGCCCACAGGAAAGCTGCCAGCACTGAAAGCTCTAGCTGGTTTTCACTGTCCCTTGGAACTGCATTCGCTGCCACACAGACATTCGCGCTCTGCTAAAGCATTGCTTCGTAATGGGGCAACACTCTGTATCTCTCTCTGGCAGAGCCCGGCTGCCAAATTGGAAACGTCCAGAGATTGCGCCCACAGGAAAGCTGCCAGCACTGAAAGCTCTAGCTGGTTTTCACTGTCCCTTGGAACTGCATTCGCTGCCACACAGACATTCGCGCTCTGCTAAAGCATTGCTTCGTAATGGGGCAACACTCTGTATCTCTCTCTGGCAGAGCCCGGCTGCCAAATTGGAAACGTCCAGAGATTGCGCCCACAGGAAAGCTGCCAGCACTGAAAGCTCTAGCTGGTTTTCACTGTCCCTTGGAACTGCATTCGCTGCCACACAGACATTCGCGCTCTGCTAAAGCATTGCTTCATAATGGGGCAACACTCTGTATCTCTCTCTGGCAGAGCCCGGCTGCCAAATTGGAAACGTCCAGAGATTGCGCCCACAGGAAAGCTGCCAGCACTGAAAGCTCTAGCTGGTTTTCACTGTCCCTTGGAACTGCATTCGCTGCCACACAGACATTCACGCTCTGCTAAAGCATTGCTTCCTAATTGGGCAACACTCTGTATCTCTCTCTGGCAGAGCCCGGCTGCCAAATTGGAAACGTCCAGAGATTGCGCCCACAGGAAAGCTGCCAGCACTGAAAATTGTAGCTGGTTTTCACTGTCCCTTGGAACTGCATTCGCTGCCACACAGACATTCGCGCTCTGCTAAAGCATTGCTTCGTAATGGGGCAACACTCTGTATCTCTCTGTGGCAGAGCCCGGCTGCCAAATTGGAAACGTCCAGAGATTGCGCCCACAGGAAAGCTGCCAGCACTGAAAGCTCTAGCTGGTTTTCACTGTCCCTTGGAACTGCATTCGCTGCCACACAGACATTCGTGCTCTGCTAAAGCTTTGCTTGGTAATGGGGCAACACTCTGTATCTCTCTCTGGCAGAGCCCGGCTGCCAAATTGGAAACGTCCAGAGATTGCGCCCACAGGAATGCTGCCAGCACTGAAAGCTCTAGCTGGTTTTCACTGTCCCTTGGAACTGCATTCGCTGCCACACAGACATTCGCGCTCTGCTAAAGCATTGTTTCGCAATGGGGAAACACTCTGTATCTCTCTCTGGCAGAACCCGGCTGCCAAGTTGGAAACGTCCAGAGATTGCGCCCACAGGAAAGCTGCCAGCACTGAAAGCTGTAGCTGGTTTTCTCTGTCCCTTGGAACTGCATTTGCTGCCACACAGACATTCACGCTCTACAAAAGCTTTGCTTGGTAATGGGGCAACACTCTGTATCTCCTTCTGGCAGAGCCCGGCAGTGAAATTGGAAACGTCCAGAGATTGCGCCCACAGGAAAGCTGCCAGCACTGAAAGCTCTAGCTGGTTTTCACTGTCCCTTGGAACTGCATTCGCTGCCACACAGACATTCGCGCTCTGCTAAAGCATTGCTTCGTAATGGGGCAACACTCTGTATCTCTCTCTGGCAGAGCCCGGCTGCCAAATTGGAAACGTCCAGAGATTGCGCCCACAGGAAAGCTGCCAGCACTGAAAGCTCTAGCTGGTTTTCACTGTCCCTTGGAACTGCATTCGCTGCCACACAGACATTCGCGCTCTGCTAAAGCATTGCTTCCTAATGGGGCAACACTCTGTATCTCTCTCTGGCAGAGCCCGGCTGCCAAATTGGAAACGTCCAGACATTGCGCCCACAGGAAAGCTGCCAGCACTGAAAGCTCTAGCTGGTTTTCACTGTCCCTTGGAACTGCATTCGCTGCCACACAGACATTCGCGCTCTGCTAAAGCATTGCTTCGTAATGGGGCAACACTCTGTATCTCTCTCTGGCAGAGCCCGGCTGCCAAATTGGAAACGTCCAGACATTGCGCCCACAGGAAAGCTGCCAGCACTGAAAGCTCTAGCTGGTTTTCACTGTCCCTTGGAACTGCATTTGCTGCCACACAGACATTCACGCTCTACAAAAGCTTTGCTTGGTAATGGGGCAACACTCTGTATCTCCTTCTGGCAGAGCCCGGCAGTGAAATTGGAAACGTCCAGAGATTGCGCCCACAGGAAAGCTGCCAGCACTGAAAGCTCTAGCTGGTTTTCACTGTCCCTTGGAACTGCATTCGCTGCCACACAGACATTCGCGCTCTGCTAAAGCATTGCTTCGTAATGGGGCAACACTCTGTATCTCTCTCTGGCAGAGCCCGGCTGCCAAATTGGAAACGTCCAGAGATTGCGCCCACAGGAAAGCTGCCAGCACTGAAAGCTCTAGCTGGTTTTCACTGTCCCTTGGAACTGCATTCGCTGCCACACAGACATTCACGCTCTGCTAAAGCATTGCTTCGTAATGGGGCAACACTCTGTATCTCTCTCTGGCAGAGCCCGGCTGCCAAATTGGAAACGCCCAGAGATTGCGCCCACAGGAAAGCTGCCAGCACTGAAAGCTCTAGCTGGTTTTTACTGTCCCTTGGAACTGCATTCGCTGCCACACAGACATTCGCGCTCTGCTAAAGCATTGCTTCCTAATGGGGCAACACTCTGTATCTCTCTGTGGCAGAGCCCGGCTGCCAAATTGGAAACGTCCAGAGATTGCGCCCACAGGAAAGCTGCCAGCACTGAAAGCTCTAGCTGGTTTTCACTGTCCCTTGGAACTGCATTCGCTGCCACACAGACATTCACGCACTGCTAAAGCATTGCTTCCTAATGGGGCAACACTCTTTATCTCTCTCTGGCAGAGCCCGGCTGCCAAAATGGAAACGTCCAGAGATTGCGCCCACAGGAAAGCTGCCAGCACTGAAAATTGTAGCTGGTTTTCACTGTCCCTTGGAACTGCATTCGCTGCCACACAGACATTCGCGCTCTGCTAAAGCATTGCTTCCTAATGGGGCAACACTCTGTATCTCTCTGTGGCAGAGCCCGGCTGCCAAATTGGAAACGTCCAGAGATTGCGCCCACAGGAAAGCTGCCAGCACTGAAAGCTCTAGCTGGTTTTCACTGTCCCTTGGAACTGCATTCGCTGCCACACAGACATTCGCGCTCTGCTAAAGCATTGCTTCCTAATGGGGCAACACTCTGTATCTCTCTCTGGCAGAGCCCGGCTGCCAAATTGGAAACGTCCAGACATTGCGCCCACAGGAAAGCTGCCAGCACTGAAAGCTCTAGCTGGTTTTCACTGTCCCTTGGAACTGCATTCGCTGCCACACAGACATTCGCGCTCTGCTAAAGCATTGCTTCGTAATGGGGCAACACTCTGTATCTCTCTCTGGCAGAGCCCGGCTGCCAAATTGGAAACGTCCAGAGATTGCGCCCACAGGAAAGCTGCCAGCACTGAAAGCTCTAGCTGGTTTTCACTGTCCCTTGGAACTGCATTCGCTGCCACACAGACATTCGCGCTCTGCTAAAGCATTGCTTCCTAATGGGGCAACACTCTGTATCTCTCTCTGGCAGAGCCCGGCTGCCAAATTGGAAACGTCCAGAGATTGCGCCCACAGGAAAGCTGCCAGCACTGAAAGCTCTAGCTGGTTTTCACTGTCCCTTGGAACTGCATTCGCTGCCACACAGACATTCGCGCTCTGCTAAAGCATTGCTTCCTAATGGGGCAACACTCTGTATCTCTCTCTGGCAGAGCCCGGCTGCCAAATTGGAAACGTCCAGAGATTGCGCCCACAGGAAAGCTGCCAGCACTGAAAGCTCTAGCTGGTTTTCACTGTCCCTTGGAACTGCATTCGCTGCCACACAGACATTCGCGCTCTGCTAAAGCATTGCTTCGTAATGGGGCAACACTCTGTATCTCTCTCTGGCAGAGCCCGGCTGCCAAATTGGAAACGTCCAGAGATTGCGCCCACAGGAAAGCTGCCAGCACTGAAAGCTCTAGCTGGTTTTCACTGTCCCTTGGAACTGCATTCGCTGCCACACAGACATTCACGCACTGCTAAAGCATTGCTTCCTAATGGGGCAACACTCTGTATCTCTCTCTGGCAGAGCCCGGCTGCCAAATTGGAAACGTCCAGAGATTGCGCCCACAGGAAAGCTGCCAGCACTGAAAGCTCTAGCTGGTTTTCACTGTCCCTTGGAACTGCATTCGCTGCCACACAGACATTCGCGCTCTGCTAAAGCATTGCTTCCTAATGGGGCAACACTCTGTATCTCTCTCTGGCAGAGCCCGGCTGCCAAATTGGAAACGTCCAGAGATTGCGCCCACAGGAAAGCTGCCAGCACTGAAAGCTCTAGCTGGTTTTCACTGTCCCTTGGAACTGCATTCGCTGCCACACAGACATTCGTGCTCTGCTAAAGCTTTGCTTGGTAATGGGGCAACACTCTGTATCTCTCTCTGGCAGAGCCCGGCTGCCAAATTGGAAACGTCCAGAGATTGCGCCCACAGGAATGCTGCCAGCACTGAAAGCTCTAGCTGGTTTTCACTGTCCCTTGGAACTGCATTCGCTGCCACACAGACATTCGCGCTCTGCTAAAGCATTGTTTCGCAATGGGGAAACACTCTGTATCTCTCTCTGGCAGAACCCGGCTGCCAAGTTGGAAACGTCCAGAGATTGCGCCCACAGGAAAGCTGCCAGCACTGAAAGCTGTAGCTGGTTTTCACTGTCCCTTGGAACTGCATTTGCTGCCACACAGACATTCACGCTCTACAAAAGCTTTGCTTGGTAATGGGGCAACACTCTGTATCTCCTTCTGGCAGAGCCCGGCAGTGAAATTGGAAACGTCCAGAGATTGCGCCCACAGGAAAGCTGCCAGCACTGAAAGCTCTAGCTGGTTTTCACTGTCCCTTGGAACTGCATTCGCTGCCACACAGACATTCGCGCTCTGCTAAAGCATTGCTTCGTAATGGGGCAACACTCTGTATCTCTCTCTGGCAGATCCCGGCTGCCAAATTGGAAACGTCCAGAGATTGCGCCCACAGGAAAGCTGCCAGCACTGAAAGCTCTAGCTGGTTTTCACTGTCCCTTGGAACTGCATTCGCTGCCACACAGACATTCACGCTCTGCTAAAGCATTGCTTCGTAATGGGGCAACACTCTGTATCTCTCTCTGGCAGAGCCCGGCTGCCAAATTGGAAACGCCCAGAGATTGCGCCCACAGGAAAGCTGCCAGCACTGAAAGCTCTAGCTGGTTTTTACTGTCCCTTGGAACTGCATTCGCTGCCACACAGACATTCGCGCTCTGCTAAAGCATTGCTTCCTAATGGGGCAACACTCTGTATCTCTCTGTGGCAGAGCCCGGCTGCCAAATTGGAAACGTCCAGAGATTGCGCCCACAGGAAAGCTGCCAGCACTGAAAGCTCTAGCTGGTTTTCACTGTCCCTTGGAACTGCATTCGCTGCCACACAGACATTCACGCACTGCTAAAGCATTGCTTCGTAATGGGGCAACACTCTTTATCTCTCTCTGGCAGAGCCCGGCTGCCAAAATGGAAACGTCCAGAGATTGCGCCCACAGGAAAGCTGCCAGCACTGAAAATTGTAGCTGGTTTTCACTGTCCCTTGGAACTGCATTCGCTGCCACACAGACATTCGCGCTCTGCTAAAGCATTGCTTCGTAATGGGGCAACACTCTGTATCTCTCTGTGGCAGAGCCCGGCTGCCAAATTGGAAACGTCCAGAGATTGCGCCCACAGGAAAGCTGCCAGCACTGAAAGCTCTAGCTGGTTTTCACTGTCCCTTGGAACTGCATTCGCTGCCACACAGACATTCGCGCTCTGCTAAAGCATTGCTTCCTAATGGGGCAACACTCTGTATCTCTCTCTGGCAGAGCCCGGCTGCCAAATTGGAAACGTCCAGACATTGCGCCCACAGGAAAGCTGCCAGCACTGAAAGCTCTAGCTGGTTTTCACTGTCCCTTGGAACTGCATTCGCTGCCACACAGAGATTCGCGCTCTGCTAAAGCATTGCTTCGTAATGGGGCAACACTCTGTATCTCTCTCTGGCAGAGCCCGGCTGCCAAATTGGAAACGTCCAGAGATTGCGCCCACAGGAAAGCTGCCAGCACTGAAAGCTCTAGCTGGTTTTCACTGTCCCTTGGAACTGCATTCGCTGCCACACAGACATTCGCGCTCTGCTAAAGCATTGCTTCCTAATGGGGCAACACTCTGTATCTCTCTCTGGCAGAGCCCGGCTGCCAAATTGGAAACGTCCAGAGATTGCGCCCACAGGAAAGCTGCCAGCACTGAAAGCTCTAGCTGGTTTTCACTGTCCCTTGGAACTGCATTCGCTGCCACACAGACATTCGCGCTCTGCTAAAGCATTGCTTCGTAATGGGGCAACACTCTGTATCTCTCTCTGGCAGAGCCCGGCTGCCAAATTGGAAACGCCCAGAGATTGCGCCCACAGGAAAGCTGCCAGCACTGAAAGCTCTAGCTGGTTTTCACTGTCCCTTGGAACTGCATTCGCTGCCACACAGACATTCGCGCTCTGCTAAAGCATTGCTTCCTAATGGGGCAACACTCTGTATCTCTCTGTGGCAGAGCCCGGCTGCCAAATTGGAAACGTCCAGAGATTGCGCCCACAGGAAAGCTGCCAGCACTGAAAGCTGTAGCTGGTTTTCACTGTCCCTTGGAACTGCATTCGCTGCCACACAGACATTCACGCACTGCTAAAGCATTGCTTCCTAATGGGGCAACACTCTGTATCTCTCTCTGGCAGAGCCCGGCTGCCAAATTGGAAACGTCCAGAGATTGCGCCCACAGGAAAGCTGCCAGCACTGAAAATTGTAGCTGGTTTTCACTGTCCCTTGGAACTGCATTCGCTGCCACACAGACATTCGCGCTCTGCTAAAGCATTGCTTCGTAATGGGGCAACACTCTGTATCTCTCTCTGGCAGAGCCCGGCTGCCAAATTGGAAACGTCCAGAGATTGCGCCCACAGGAAAGCTGCCAGCACTGAAAGCTCTAGCTGGTTTTCACTGTCCCTTGGAACTGCATTCGCTGCCACACAGACATTCGCGCTCTGCTAAAGCATTGCTTCATAATGGGGCAACACTCTGTATCTCTCTCTGGCAGAGCCCGGCTGCCAAATTGGAAACGTCCAGAGATTGCGCCCACAGGAAAGCTGCCAGCACTGAAAGCTCTAGCTGGTTTTCACTGTCCCTTGGAACTGCATTCGCTGCCACACAGACATTCACGCTCTGCTAAAGCATTGCTTCCTAATTGGGCAACACTCTGTATCTCTCTCTGGCAGAGCCCGGCTGCCAAATTGGAAACGTCCAGAGATTGCGCCCACAGGAAAGCTGCCAGCACTGAAAATTGTAGCTGGTTTTCACTGTCCCTTGGAACTGCATTCGCTGCCACACAGACATTCGCGCTCTGCTAAAGCATTGCTTCGTAATGGGGCAACACTCTGTATCTCTCTGTGGCAGAGCCCGGCTGCCAAATTGGAAACGTCCAGAGATTGCGCCCACAGGAAAGCTGCCAGCACTGAAAGCTCTAGCTGGTTTTCACTGTCCCTTGGAACTGCATTCGCTGCCACACAGACATTCGTGCTCTGCTAAAGCTTTGCTTGGTAATGGGGCAACACTCTGTATCTCTCTCTGGCAGAGCCCGGCTGCCAAATTGGAAACGTCCAGAGATTGCGCCCACAGGAATGCTGCCAGCACTGAAAGCTCTAGCTGGTTTTCACTGTCCCTTGGAACTGCATTCGCTGCCACACAGACATTCGCGCTCTGCTAAAGCATTGTTTCGCAATGGGGAAACACTCTGTATCTCTCTCTGGCAGAACCCGGCTGCCAAGTTGGAAACGTCCAGAGATTGCGCCCACAGGAAAGCTGCCAGCACTGAAAGCTGTAGCTGGTTTTCTCTGTCCCTTGGAACTGCATTTGCTGCCACACAGACATTCACGCTCTACAAAAGCTTTGCTTGGTAATGGGGCAACACTCTGTATCTCCTTCTGGCAGAGCCCGGCAGTGAAATTGGAAACGTCCAGAGATTGCGCCCACAGGAAAGCTGCCAGCACTGAAAGCTCTAGCTGGTTTTCACTGTCCCTTGGAACTGCATTCGCTGCCACACAGACATTCGCGCTCTGCTAAAGCATTGCTTCGTAATGGGGCAACACTCTGTATCTCTCTCTGGCAGAGCCCGGCTGCCAAATTGGAAACGTCCAGAGATTGCGCCCACAGGAAAGCTGCCAGCACTGAAAGCTCTAGCTGGTTTTCACTGTCCCTTGGAACTGCATTCGCTGCCACACAGACATTCGCGCTCTGCTAAAGCATTGCTTCCTAATGGGGCAACACTCTGTATCTCTCTCTGGCAGAGCCCGGCTGCCAAATTGGAAACGTCCAGAGATTGCGCCCACAGGAAAGCTGCCAGCACTGAAAGCTCTAGCTGGTTTTCACTGTCCCTTGGAACTGCATTCGCTGCCACACAGACATTCGCGCTCTGCTAAAGCATTGCTTCGTAATGGGGCAACACTCTGTATCTCTCTCTGGCAGAGCCCGGCTGCCAAATTGGAAACGCCCAGAGATTGCGCCCACAGGAAAGCTGCCAACACTGAAAGCTGTAGCTGGTTTTCACTGTCCCTTGGAACTGCATTCGCTGCCACACAGACATTCACGCACTGCTAAAGCATTGCTTCCTAATGGGGCAACACTCTGTATCTCTCTCTGGCAGAGCCCGGCTGCCAAATTGGAAACGTCCAGAGATTGCGCCCACAGGAAAGCTGCCAGCACTGAAAATTGTAGCTGGTTTTCACTGTCCCTTGGAACTGCATTCGCTGCCACACAGACATTCGCGCTCTGCTAAAGCATTGCTTCGTAATGGGGCAACACTCTGTATCTCTCTCTGGCAGAGCCCGGCTGCCAAATTGGAAACGTCCAGAGATTGCGCCCACAGGAAAGCTGCCAGCACTGAAAGCTCTAGCTGGTTTTCACTGTCCCTTGGAACTGCATTCGCTGCCACACAGACATTCGCGCTCTGCTAAAGCATTGCTTCATAATGGGGCAACACTCTGTATCTCTCTCTGGCAGAGCCCGGCTGCCAAATTGGAAACGTCCAGAGATTGCGCCCACAGGAAAGCTGCCAGCACTGAAAGCTCTAGCTGGTTTTCACTGTCCCTTGGAACTGCATTCGCTGCCACACAGACATTCACGCTCTGCTAAAGCATTGCTTCCTAATTGGGCAACACTCTGTATCTCTCTCTGGCAGAGCCCGGCTGCCAAATTGGAAACGTCCAGAGATTGCGCCCACAGGAAAGCTGCCAGCACTGAAAATTGTAGCTGGTTTTCACTGTCCCTTGGAACTGCATTCGCTGCCACACAGACATTCGCGCTCTGCTAAAGCATTGCTTCGTAATGGGGCAACACTCTGTATCTCTCTGTGGCAGAGCCCGGCTGCCAAATTGGAAACGTCCAGAGATTGCGCCCACAGGAAAGCTGCCAGCACTGAAAGCTCTAGCTGGTTTTCACTGTCCCTTGGAACTGCATTCGCTGCCACACAGACATTCGTGCTCTGCTAAAGCTTTGCTTGGTAATGGGGCAACACTCTGTATCTCTCTCTGGCAGAGCCCGGCTGCCAAATTGGAAACGTCCAGAGATTGCGCCCACAGGAATGCTGCCAGCACTGAAAGCTCTAGCTGGTTTTCACTGTCCCTTGGAACTGCATTCGCTGCCACACAGACATTCGCGCTCTGCTAAAGCATTGTTTCGCAATGGGGAAACACTCTGTATCTCTCTCTGGCAGAACCCGGCTGCCAAGTTGGAAACGTCCAGAGATTGCGCCCACAGGAAAGCTGCCAGCACTGAAAGCTGTAGCTGGTTTTCTCTGTCCCTTGGAACTGCATTTGCTGCCACACAGACATTCACGCTCTACAAAAGCTTTGCTTGGTAATGGGGCAACACTCTGTATCTCCTTCTGGCAGAGCCCGGCAGTGAAATTGGAAACGTCCAGAGATTGCGCCCACAGGAAAGCTGCCAGCACTGAAAGCTCTAGCTGGTTTTCACTGTCCCTTGGAACTGCATTCGCTGCCACACAGACATTCGCGCTCTGCTAAAGCATTGCTTCGTAATGGGGCAACACTCTGTATCTCTCTCTGGCAGAGCCCGGCTGCCAAATTGGAAACGTCCAGAGATTGCGCCCACAGGAAAGCTGCCAGCACTGAAAGCTCTAGCTGGTTTTCACTGTCCCTTGGAACTGCATTCGCTGCCACACAGACATTCGCGCTCTGCTAAAGCATTGCTTCCTAATGGGGCAACACTCTGTATCTCTCTCTGGCAGAGCCCGGCTGCCAAATTGGAAACGTCCAGACATTGCGCCCACAGGAAAGCTGCCAGCACTGAAAGCTCTAGCTGGTTTTCACTGTCCCTTGGAACTGCATTCGCTGCCACACAGACATTCGCGCTCTGCTAAAGCATTGCTTCGTAATGGGGCAACACTCTGTATCTCTCTCTGGCAGAGCCCGGCTGCCAAATTGGAAACGTCCAGACATTGCGCCCACAGGAAAGCTGCCAGCACTGAAAGCTCTAGCTGGTTTTCACTGTCCCTTGGAACTGCATTTGCTGCCACACAGACATTCACGCTCTACAAAAGCTTTGCTTGGTAATGGGGCAACACTCTGTATCTCCTTCTGGCAGAGCCCGGCAGTGAAATTGGAAACGTCCAGAGATTGCGCCCACAGGAAAGCTGCCAGCACTGAAAGCTCTAGCTGGTTTTCACTGTCCCTTGGAACTGCATTCGCTGCCACACAGACATTCGCGCTCTGCTAAAGCATTGCTTCGTAATGGGGCAACACTCTGTATCTCTCTCTGGCAGAGCCCGGCTGCCAAATTGGAAACGTCCAGAGATTGCGCCCACAGGAAAGCTGCCAGCACTGAAAGCTCTAGCTGGTTTTCACTGTCCCTTGGAACTGCATTCGCTGCCACACAGACATTCACGCTCTGCTAAAGCATTGCTTCGTAATGGGGCAACACTCTGTATCTCTCTCTGGCAGAGCCCGGCTGCCAAATTGGAAACGCCCAGAGATTGCGCCCACAGGAAAGCTGCCAGCACTGAAAGCTCTAGCTGGTTTTCACTGTCCCTTGGAACTGCATTCGCTGCCACACAGACATTCGCGCTCTGCTAAAGCATTGCTTCCTAATGGGGCAACACTCTGTATCTCTCTGTGGCAGAGCCCGGCTGCCAAATTGGAAACGTCCAGAGATTGCGCCCACAGGAAAGCTGCCAGCACTGAAAGCTGTAGCTGGTTTTCACTGTCCCTTGAAACTGCATTCGCTGCCACACAGACATTCACGCAGTGCTAAAGCATTGCTTCCTAATGGGGCAACACTCTGTATCTCTCTCTGGCAGAGCCCGGCTGCCAAATTGGAAACGTCCAGAGATTGCGCCCACAGGAAAGCTGCCAGCACTGAAAATTGTAGCTGGTTTTCACTGTCCCTTGGAACTGCATTCGCTGCCACACAGACATTCGCGCTCTGCTAAAGCATTGCTTCGTAATGGGGCAACACTCTGTATCTCTCTGTGGCAGAGCCCGGCTGCCAAATTGGAAACGTCCAGAGATTGCGCCCACAGGAAAGCTGCCAGCACTGAAAGCTCTAGCTGGTTTTCACTGTCCCTTGGAACTGCATTCGCTGCCACACAGACATTCGCGCTCTGCTAAAGCATTGCTTCCTAATGGGGCAACACTCTGTATCTCTCTCTGGCAGAGCCCGGCTGCCAAATTGGAAACGTGCAGAGATTGCGCCCACAGGAAAGCTGCCAGCACTGAAACCTCTAGCTGGTTTTCACTGTCCCTTGGAACTGCATTCGCTGCCACACAGACATTCGCGCTCTGCTAAAGCATTGCTTCGTAATGGGGCAACACTCTGTATCTCTCTCTGGCAGAGCCCGGCTGCCAAATTGGAAACGCCCAGAGATTGCGCCCACAGGAAAGCTGCCAGCACTGAAAGCTGTAGCTGGTTTTCACTGTCCCTTGGAACTGCATTCGCTGCCACACAGACATTCGCGCTCTGCTAAAGCATTGCTTCCTAATGGGGCAACACTCTGTATCTCTCTGTGGCAGAGCCCGGCTGCCAAATTGGAAACGTCCAGAGATTGCGCCCACAGGAAAGCTGCCAGCACTGAAAGCTGTAGCTGGTTTTCACTGTCCCTTGGAACTGCATTCGCTGCCACACAGACATTCGTGCTCTGCTAAAGCATTGCTTCCTAATGGGGCAACACTCTGTATCTCTCTCTGGCAGAGCCCGGCTGCCAAATTGGAAACGTCCAGAGATTGCGCCCACAGGAAAGCTGCCAGCACTGAAAATTGTAGCTGGTTTTCACTGTCCCTTGGAACTGCATTCGCTGCCACACAGACATTCGCGCTCTGCTAAAGCATTGCTTCGTAATGGGGCAACACTCTGTATCTCTCTGTGGCAGAGCCCGGCTGCCAAATTGGAAACGTCCAGAGATTGCGCCCACAGGAAAGCTGCCAGCACTGAAAGCTCTAGCTGGTTTTCACTGTCCCTTGGAACTGCATTCGCTGCCACACAGACATTCGCGCTCTGCTAAAGCATTGCTTCGTAATGGGGCAACACTCTGTATCTCTCTGTGGCAGAGCCCGGCTGCCAAATTGGAAACGTCCAGACATTGCGCCCACAGGAAAGCTGCCAGCACTGAAAGCTCTAGCTGGTTTTCACTGTCCCTTGGAACTGCATTCGCTGCCACACAGACATTCGCGCTCTGCTAAAGCATTGCTTCCTAATGGGGCAACACTCTGTATCTCTCTCTGGCAGAGCCCGGCTGCCAAATTGGAAACGTCCAGACATTGCGCCCACAGGAAAGCTGCCAGCACTGAAAGCTCTAGCTGGTTTTCACTGTCCCTTGGAACTGCATTCGCTGCCACACAGACATTCGCGCTCTGCTAAAGCATTGCTTCCTAATGGGGCAACACTCTGTATCTCTCTGTGGCAGAGCCCGGCTGCCAAATTGGAAACGTCCAGAGATTGCGCCCACAGGAAAGCTGCCAGCACTGAAAGCTGTAGCTGGTTTTCACTGTCCCTTGGAACTGCATTCGCTGCCACACAGACATTCACGCAGTGCTAAAGCATTGCTTCCTAATGGGGCAACACTCTGTATCTCTCTCTGGCAGAGCCCGGCTGCCAAATTGGAAACGTCCAGAGATTGCGCCCACAGGAAAGCTGCCAGCACTGAAAGCTCTAGCTGGTTTTCACTGTCCCTTGGAACTGCATTCGCTGCCACACAGACATTCGCGCTCTGCTAAAGCATTGCTTCCTAATGGGGCAACACTCTGTATCTCTCTCTGGCAGAGCCCGGCTGCCAAATTGGAAACGTCCAGAGATTGCGCCCACAGGAAAGCTGCCAGCACTGAAAGCTCTAGCTGGTTTTCACTGTCCCTTGGAACTGCATTCGCTGCCACACAGACATTCGCGCTCTGCTAAAGCATTGCTTCCTAATGGGGCAACACTCTGTATCTCTCTCTGGCAGAGCCCGGCTGCCAAATTGGAAACGTCCAGACATTGCGCCCACAGGAAAGCTGCCAGCACTGAAAGCTCTAGCTGGTTTTCACTGTCCCTTGGAACTGCATTCGCTGCCACACAGACATTCGCGCTCTGCTAAAGCATTGCTTCGTAATGGGGCAACACTCTGTATCTCTCTCTGGCAGAGCCCGGCTGCCAAATTGGAAACGTCCAGAGATTGCGCCCACAGGAAAGCTGCCAGCACTGAAAGCTCTAGCTGGTTTTCACTGTCCCTTGGAATTGCATTCGCTGCCACACAGACATTCGCGCTCTGCTAAAGCATTGCTTCCTAATGGGGCAACACTCTGTATCTCTCTGTGGCAGAGCCCGGCTGCCAAATTGGAAACGTCCAGAGATTGCGCCCACAGGAAAGCTGCCAGCACTGAAAGCTCTAGCTGGTTTTCACTGTCCCTTGGAACTGCATTCGCTGCCACACAGACATTCGCGCTCTGCTAAAGCATTGCTTCGTAATGGGGCAACACTCTGTATCTCTCTCTGGCAGAGCCCGGCTGCCAAATTGGAAACGCCCAGAGATTGCGCCCACAGGAAAGCTGCCAGCACTGAAAGCTCTAGCTGGTTTTCACTGTCCCTTGGAACTGCATTCGCTGCCACACAGACATTCACGCACTGCTAAAGCATTGCTTCCTAATGGGGCAACACTCTGTATCTCTCTCTGGCAGAGCCCGGCTGCCAAATTGGAAACGTCCAGACATTGCGCCCACAGGAAAGCTGCCAGCACTGAAAATTGTAGCTGGTTTTCACTGTCCCTTGGAACTGCATTCGCTGCCACACAGACATTCGCGCTCTGCTAAAGCATTGCTTCGTAATGGGGCAACACTCTGTATCTCTCTGTGGCAGAGCCCGGCTGCCAAATTGGAAACGTCCAGAGATTGCGCCCACAGGAAAGCTGCCAGCACTGAAAGCTCTAGCTGGTTTTCACTGTCCCTTGGAACTGCATTCGCTGCCACACAGACATTCGCGCTCTGCTAAAGCATTGCTTCCTAATGGGGCAACACTCTGTATCTCTCTCTGGCAGAGCCCGGCTGCCAAATTGGAAACGTCCAGAGATTGCGCCCACAGGAAAGCTGCCAGCACTGAAAGCTCTAGCTGGTTTTCACTGTCCCTTGGAACTGCATTCGCTGCCACACAGACATTCGCGCTCAGCCATAGCATTGCTTGGTAAGGGGGCAACACTCTGTATCTCTCTCTGGCAGAGCCCGGCTGCCAAATTGGAAACGTCCAGAGATTGCGCCCACAGGAAAGCTGCCAGCACTGAAAGCTCTAGCTGGTTTTCACTGTCCCTTGGAACTGCATTCGCTGCCACACAGACATTCGCGCTCTGCTAAAGCATTGCTTCGTAATGGGGCAACACTCTGTATCTCTCTGTGGCAGAGCCCGGCTGCCAAATTGGAAACGTCCAGAGATTGCGCCCACAGGAAAGCTGCCAGCACTGAAAGCTCTAGCTGGTTTTCACTGTCCCTTGGAACTGCATTCGCTGCCACACAGACATTCGTGCTCTGCTAAAGCTTTGCTTGGTAATGGGGCAACACTCTGTATCTCTCTCTGGCAGAGCCCGGCTGCCAAATTGGAAACGTCCAGAGATTGCGCCCACAGGAATGCTGCCAGCACTGAAAGCTCTAGCTGGTTTTCACTGTCCCTTGGAACTGCATTCGCTGCCACACAGACATTCGCGCTCTGCTAAAGCATTGTTTCGTAATGGGGCAACACTCTGTATCTCCTTCTGGCAGAGCCCGGCAGTGAAATTGGAAACGTCCAGAGATTGCGCCCACAGGAAAGCTGCCAGCACTGAAAGCTCTAGCTGGTTTTCACTGTCCCTTGGAACTGCATTCGCTGCCACACAGACATTCGCGCTCTGCTAAAGCATTGCTTCGTAATGGGGCAACACTCTGTATCTCTCTCTGGCAGAGCCCGGCTGCCAAATTGGAAACGTCCAGAGATTGCGCCCACAGGAAAGCTGCCAGCACTGAAAGCTCTAGCTGGTTTTCACTGTCCCTTGGAACTGCATTCGCTGCCACACAGACATTCACGCTCTGCTAAAGCATTGCTTCGTAATGGGGCAACACTCTGTATCTCTCTCTGGCAGAGCCCGGCTGCCAAATTGGAAACGCCCAGAGATTGCACCCACAGGAAAGCTGCCAGCACTGAAAGCTGTAGCTGGTTTTCACTGTCCCTTGGAACTGCATTCGCTGCCACACAGACATTCGCGCTCTGCTAAAGCATTGCTTCCTAATGGGGCAACACTCTGTATCTCTCTCTGGCAGAGCCCGGCTGCCAAATTGGAAACGTCCAGAGATTGCGCCCACAGGAAAGCTGCCAGCACTGAAAGCTGTAGCTGGTTTTCACTGTCCCTTGGAACTGCATTCGCTGCCACACAGACATTCACGCACTGCTAAAGCATTGCTTCCTAATGGGGCAACACTCTGTATCTCTCTCTGGCAGAGCCCGGCTGCCAAATTGGAAACGTCCAGACATTGCGCCCACAGGAAAGCTGCCAGCACTGAAAATTGTAGCTGGTTTTCACTGTCCCTTGGAACTGCATTCGCTGCCACACAGACATTCGCGCTCTGCTAAAGCATTGCTTCGTAATGGGGCAACACTCTGTATCTCTCTGTGGCAGAGCCCGGCTGCCAAATTGGAAACGTCCAGAGATTGCGCCCACAGGAAAGCTGCCAGCACTGAAAGCTCTAGCTGGTTTTCACTGTCCCTTGGAACTGCATTCGCTGCCACACAGACATTCGCGCTCTGCTAAAGCATTGCTTCCTAATGGGGCAACACTCTGTATCTCTCTCTGGCAGAGCCCGGCTGCCAAATTGGAAACGTCCAGAGATTGCGCCCACAGGAAAGCTGCCAGCACTGAAAGCTCTAGCTGGTTTTCACTGTCCCTTGGAACTGCATTCGCTGCCACACAGACATTCGCGCTCTGCTAAAGCATTGCTTCCTAATGGGGCAACACTCTGTATCTCTCTCTGGCAGAGCCCGGCTGCCAAATTGGAAACGTCCAGAGATTGCGCCCACAGGAAAGCTGCCAGCACTGAAAGCTCTAGCTGGTTTTCACTGTCCCTTGGAACTGCATTCGCTGCCACACAGACATTCACGCTCTGCTAAAGCATTGCTTCCTAATTGGGCAACACTCTGTATCTCTCTCTGGCAGAGCCCGGCTGCCAAATTGGAAACGTCCAGAGATTGCGCCCACAGGAAAGCTGCCAGCACTGAAAGCTCTAGCTGGTTTTCACTGTCCCTTGGAACTGCATTCGCTGCCACACAGACATTCGCTCTCTGCTAAAGCATTGCTTCGTAATGGGGCAACACTCTGTATCTCTCTGTGGCAGAGCCCGGCTGCCAAATTGGAAACGTCCAGAGATTGCGCCCACAGGAAAGCTGCCAGCACTGAAAGCTCTAGCTGGTTTTCACTGTCCCTTGGAACTGCATTCGCTGCCACACAGACATTCGCGCTCTGCTAAAGCTTTGCTTCCTAATGGGGCAATACTCTGTATCTCTCTCTGGCAGAGCCCGGCTGCCAAATTGGAAACGTCCAGAGATTGCGCCCACAGGAATGCTGCCAGCACTGAAAGCTCTAGCTGGTTTTCACTGTCCCTTGGAACTGCATTCGCTGCCACACAGACATTCGCGCTCTGCTAAAGCATTGTTTCGCAATGGGGAAACACTCTGTATCTCTCTCTGGCAGAGCCCGGCTGCCAAGTTGGAAACGTCCAGAGATTGCGCCCACAGGAAAGCTGCCAGCACTGAAAGCTGTAGCTGGTTTTCACTGTCCCTTGGAACTGCATTTGCTGCCACACAGACATTCACACTCTACAAAAGCTTTGCTTGGTAATGGGGCAAAACTCTGTATCTCCTTCTGGCAGAGCCCGGCAGTGAAATTGGAAACGTCCAGAGATTGCGCCCACAGGAAAGCTGCCAGCACTGAAAGCTCTAGCTGGTTTTCACTGTCCCTTGGAACTGCATTCGCTGCCACACAGACATTCACGCTCTGCTAAAGCATTGCTTCGTAATGGGGCAACACTCTGTATCTCTCTGTGGCAGAGCCCGGCTGCCAAATTGGAAACGTCCAGAGATTGCGCCCACAGGAAAGCTGCCAGCACTGAAAGCTCTAGCTGGTTTTCACTGTCCCTTGGAACTGCATTCGCTGCCACACAGACATTCGCGCTCTGCTAAAGCATTGCTTCCTAATGGGGCAACACTCTGTATCTCTCTCTGGCAGAGCCCGGCTGCCAAATTGGAAACGCCCAGAGATTGCGCCCACAGGAAAGCTGCCAGCACTGAAAGCTGTAGCTGGTTTTCACTGTCCCTTGGAACTGCATTCGCTGCCACACAGACATTCGCGCTCTGCTAAAGCATTGCTTCCTAATGGGGCAACACTCTGTATCTCTCTGTGGCAGAGCCCGGCTGCCAAATTGGAAACGTCCAGAGATTGCGCCCACAGGAAAGCTGCCAGCACTGAAAATTGTAGCTGGTTTTCACTGTCCCTTGGAACTGCATTCGCTGCCACACAGACATTCGCGCTCTGCTAAAGCATTGCTTCGTAATGGGGCAACACTCTGTATCTCTCTGTGGCAGAGCCCGGCTGCCAAATTGGAAACGTCCAGAGATTGCGCCCACAGGAAAGCTGCCAGCACTGAAAGCTCTAGCTGGTTTTCACTGTCCCTTGGAACTGCATTCGCTGCCACACAGACATTCACGCTCTGCTAAAGCATTGCTTCCTAATGGGGCAACACTCTGTATCTCTCTCTGGCAGAGCCCGGCTGCCAAATTGGAAACGTCCAGAGATTGCGCCCACAGGAAAGCTGCCAGCACTGAAAATTGTAGCTGGTTTTCACTGTCCCTTGGAACTGCATTCGCTGCCACACAGACATTCGCGCTCTGCTAAAGCATTGCTTCGTAATGGGGCAACACTCTGTATCTCTCTGTGGCAGAGCCTGGCTGCCAAATTGGAAACGTCCAGAGATTGCGCCCACAGGAAAGCTGCCAGCACTGAAAGCTCTAGCTGGTTTTCACTGTCCCTTGGAACTGCATTCGCTGCCACACAGACATTCGTGCTCTGCTAAAGCTTTGCTTCCTAATGGGGCAACACTCTGTATCTCTCTCTGGCAGAGCCCGGCTGCCAAATTGGAAACGTCCAGAGATTGCGCCCACAGGAATGCTGCCAGCACTGAAAGCTCTAGCTGGTTTTCACTGTCCCTTGGAACTGCATTCGCTGCCACACAGACATTCGCGCTCTGCTAAAGCATTGTTTCGCAATGGGGAAACACTCTGTATCTCTCTCTGGCAGAGCCCGGCTGCCAAGTTGGAAACGTCCAGAGATTGCGCCCACAGGAAAGCTGCCAGCACTGAAAGCTGTAGCTGGTTTTCACTGTCCCTTGGAACTGCATTTGCTGCCACACAGACATTCACGCTCTACAAAAGCTTTGCTTGGTAATGGGGCAAAACTCTGTATCTCCTTCTGGCAGAGCCCGGCAGTGAAATTGGAAACGTCCAGAGATTGCGCCCACAGGAAAGCTGCCAGCACTGAAAGCTCTAGCTGGTTTTCACTGTCCCTTGGAACTGCATTCGCTGCCACACAGACATTCACGCTCTGCTAAAGCATTGCTTCGTAATGGGGCAACACTCTGTATCTCTCTGTGGCAGAGCCCGGCTGCCAAATTGGAAACGTCCAGAGATTGCGCCCACAGGAAAGCTGCCAGCACTGAAAGCTCTAGCTGGTTTTCACTGTCCCTTGGAACTGCATTCGCTGCCACACAGACATTCGCGCTCTGCTAAAGCTTTGCTTCCTAATGGGGCAACACTGTGTATCTCTCTCTGGCAGAGCCCGGCTGCCAAATTGGAAACGTCCAGAGATTGCGCCCACAGGAATGCTGCCAGCACTGAAAGCTCTAGCTGGTTTTCACTGTCCCTTGGAACTGCATTCGCTGCCACACAGACATTCGCGCTCTGCTAAAGCATTGTTTCGCAATGGGGAAACACTCTGTATCTCTCTCTGGCAGAGCCCGGGTGCCAAGTTGGAAACGTCCAGAGATTGCGCCCACAGGAAAGCTGCCAGCACTGAAAGCTGTAGCTGGTTTTCACTGTCCCTTGGAACTGCATTCGCTGCCACACAGACATTCACGCTCTACAAAAGCTTTGCTTGGTAAAGGGGCAACACTCTGTATCTCTCTCTGGCAGAGCCCGGCTGCCAAATTGGAAACGTCCAGAGATTGTGCCCACAGGAAAGCTGCCAGCACTGAAAGCTCTAGCTGGTTTTCACTGTCCCTTGGAACTGCATTCGCTGCCACACAGACATTCGCGCTCTGCTAAAGCATTGCTTCCTAATGGGGCAACACTCTGTATCTCTCTGTGGCAGAGCCCGGCTGCCAAATTGGAAACGTCCAGAGATTGCGCCCACAGGAAAGCTGCCAGCACTGAAAGCTCTAGCTGGTTTTCACTGTCCCTTGGAACTGCATTCGCTGCCACACAGACATTCGCGCTCTGCTAAAGCATTGCTTCCTAATGGGGCAACACTCTGTATCTCTCTCTGGCAGAGCCCGGCTGCCAAATTGGAAACGTCCAGAGATTGCGCCCACAGGAAAGCTGCCAGCACTGAAAGCTCTAGCTGGTTTTCACTGTCCCTTGGAACTGCATTCGCTGCCACACAGACATTCGCGCTCTGCTAAAGCATTGCTTCGTAATGGGGCAACACTCTGTATCTCTCTGTGGCAGAGCCCGGCTGCCAAATTGGAAACGTACAGACATTGCGCCCACAGGAAAGCTGCCAGCACTGAAAGCTCTAGCTGGTTTTCACTGTCCCTTGGAACTGCATTCGCTGCCACACAGACATTCGCGCTCTGCTAAAGCATTGCTTCCTAATGGGGCAACACTCTGTATCTCTCTCTGGCAGAGCCCTGCTGCCAAATTGGAAACGTCCAGAGATTGCGCCCACAGGAAAGCTGCCAGCACTGAAAGCTGTAGCTGGTTTTCACTGTCCCTTGGAACTGCATTCGCTGCCACACAGACATTCGCGCTCTGCTAAAGCATTGCTTCGTAATGGGGCAACACTCTGTATCTCTCTCTGGCAGAGCCCGGCTGCCAAATTGGAAACGTGCAGAGATTGCGCCCACAGGAAAGCTGCCAGCACTGAAACCTCTAGCTGGTTTTCACTGTCCCTTGGAACTGCATTCGCTGCCACACAGACATTCGCGCTCTGCTAAAGCATTGCTTCCTAATGGGGCAACACTCTGTATCTCTCTCTGGCAGAGCCCGGCTGCCAAATTGGAAACGCCCAGAGATTGCGCCCACAGGAAAGCTGCCAGCACTGAAAGCTGTAGCTGGTTTTCACTGTCCCTTGGAACTGCATTCGCTGCCACACAGACATTCGCGCTCTGCTAAAGCATTGCTTCCTAATGGGGCAACACTCTGTATCTCTCTGTGGCAGAGCCCGGCTGCCAAATTGGAAACGTCCAGAGATTGCGCCCACAGGAAAGCTGCCAGCACTGAAAATTGTAGCTGGTTTTCACTGTCCCTTGGAACTGCATTCGCTGCCACACAGACATTCGCGCTCTGCTAAAGCATTGCTTCGTAATGGGGCAACACTCTGTATCTCTCTGTGGCAGAGCCCGGCTGCCAAATTGGAAACGTCCAGAGATTGCACCCACAGGAAAGCTGCCAGCACTGAAAGCTCTAGCTGGTTTTCACTGTCCCTTGGAACTGCATTCGCTGCCACACAGACATTCGCGCTCTGCTAAAGCATTGCTTCCTAATGGGGCAACACTCTGTATCTCTCTCTGGCAGAGCCCGGCTGCCAAATTGGAAACGTCCAGAGATTGCGCCCACAGGAAAGCTGCCAGCACTGAAAATTGTAGCTGGTTTTCACTGTCCCTTGGAACTGCATTCGCTGCCACACAGACATTCGCGCTCTGCTAAAGCATTGCTTCGTAATGGGGCAACACTCTGTATCTCTCTGTGGCAGAGCCTGGCTGCCAAATTGGAAACGTCCAGAGATTGCGCCCACAGGAAAGCTGCCAGCACTGAAAGCTCTAGCTGGTTTTCACTGTCCCTTGGAACTGCATTCGCTGCCACACAGACATTCGTGCTCTGCTAAAGCTTTGCTTCCTAATGGGGCAACACTCTGTATCTCTCTCTGGCAGAGCCCGGCTGCCAAATTGGAAACGTCCAGAGATTGCGCCCACAGGAATGCTGCCAGCACTGAAAGCTCTAGCTGGTTTTCACTGTCCCTTGGAACTGCATTCGCTGCCACACAGACATTCGCGCTCTGCTAAAGCATTGTTTCGCAATGGGGAAACACTCTGTATCTCTCTCTGGCAGAGCCCGGCTGCCAAGTTGGAAACGTCCAGAGATTGCGCCCACAGGAAAGCTGCCAGCACTGAAAGCTGTAGCTGGTTTTCACTGTCCCTTGGAACTGCATTCGCTGCCACACAGACATTCGCGCTCTGCTAAAGCATTGCTTCCTAATGGGGCAACACTCTGTATCTCTCTGTGGCAGAGCCCGGCTGCCAAATTGGAAACGTCCAGAGATTGCGCCCACAGGAAAGCTGCCAGCACTGAAAATTGTAGCTGGTTTTCACTGTCCCTTGGAACTGCATTCGCTGCCACACAGACATTCGCGCTCTGCTAAAGCATTGCTTCGTAATGGGGCAACACTCTGTATCTCTCTGTGGCAGAGCCCGGCTGCCAAATTGGAAACGTCCAGAGATTGCGCCCACAGGAAAGCTGCCAGCACTGAAAGCTCTAGCTGGTTTTCACTGTCCCTTGGAACTGCATTCGCTGCCACACAGACATTCGCGCTCTGCTAAAGCATTGCTTCCTAATGGGGCAACACTCTGTATCTCTCTCTGGCAGAGCCCGGCTGCCAAATTGGAAACGTCCAGAGATTGCGCCCACAGGAAAGCTGCCAGCACTGAAAATTGTAGCTGGTTTTCACTGTCCCTTGGAACTGCATTCGCTGCCACACAGACATTCGCGCTCTGCTAAAGCATTGCTTCGTAATGGGGCAACACTCTGTATCTCTCTGTGGCAGAGCCTGGCTGCCAAATTGGAAACGTCCAGAGATTGCGCCCACAGGAAAGCTGCCAGCACTGAAAGCTCTAGCTGGTTTTCACTGTCCCTTGGAACTGCATTCGCTGCCACACAGACATTCGTGCTCTGCTAAAGCTTTGCTTCCTAATGGGGCAACACTCTGTATCTCTCTCTGGCAGAGCCCGGCTGCCAAATTGGAAACGTCCAGAGATTGCGCCCACAGGAATGCTGCCAGCACTGAAAGCTCTAGCTGGTTTTCACTGTCCCTTGGAACTGCATTCGCTGCCACACAGACATTCGCGCTCTGCTAAAGCATTGTTTCGCAATGGGGAAACACTCTGTATCTCTCTCTGGCAGAGCCCGGCTGCCAAGTTGGAAACGTCCAGAGATTGCGCCCACAGGAAAGCTGCCAGCACTGAAAGCTGTAGCTGGTTTTCACTGTCCCTTGGAACTGCATTTGCTGCCACACAGACATTCACGCTCTACAAAAGCTTTGCTTGGTAATGGGGCAAAACTCTGTATCTCCTTCTGGCAGAGCCCGGCAGTGAAATTGGAAACGTCCAGAGATTGCGCCCACAGGAAAGCTGCCAGCACTGAAAGCTCTAGCTGGTTTTCACTGTCCCTTGGAACTGCATTCGCTGCCACACAGACATTCACGCTCTGCTAAAGCATTGCTTCGTAATGGGGCAACACTCTGTATCTCTCTGTGGCAGAGCCCGGCTGCCAAATTGGAAACGTCCAGAGATTGCGCCCACAGGAAAGCTGCCAGCACTGAAAGCTCTAGCTGGTTTTCACTGTCCCTTGGAACTGCATTCGCTGCCACACAGACATTCGCGCTCTGCTAAAGCTTTGCTTCCTAATGGGGCAACACTGTGTATCTCTCTCTGGCAGAGCCCGGCTGCCAAATTGGAAACGTCCAGAGATTGCGCCCACAGGAATGCTGCCAGCACTGAAAGCTCTAGCTGGTTTTCACTGTCCCTTGGAACTGCATTCGCTGCCACACAGACATTCGCGCTCTGCTAAAGCATTGTTTCGCAATGGGGAAACACTCTGTATCTCTCTCTGGCAGAGCCCGGCTGCCAAGTTGGAAACGTCCAGAGATTGCGCCCACAGGAAAGCTGCCAGCACTGAAAGCTGTAGCTGGTTTTCACTGTCCCTTGGAACTGCATTCGCTGCCACACAGACATTCACGCTCTACAAAAGCTTTGCTTGGTAAAGGGGCAACATTCTGTATCTCTCTCTGGCAGAGCCCGGCTGCCAAATTGGAAACGTCCAGAGATTGTGCCCACAGGAAAGCTGCCAGCACTGAAAGCTCTAGCTGGTTTTCACTGTCCCTTGGAACTGCATTCGCTGCCACACAGACATTCGCGCTCTGCTAAAGCATTGCTTCCTAATGGGGCAACACTCTGTATCTCTCTGTGGCAGAGCCCGGCTGCCAAATTGGAAACGTCCAGAGATTGCGCCCACAGGAAAGCTGCCAGCACTGAAAGCTCTAGCTGGTTTTCACTGTCCCTTGGAACTGCATTCGCTGCCACACAGACATTCGCGCTCTGCTAAAGCATTGCTTCCTAATGGGGCAACACTCTGTATCTCTCTCTGGCAGAGCCCGGCTGCCAAATTGGAAACGTCCAGAGATTGCGCCCACAGGAAAGCTGCCAGCACTGAAAGCTGTAGCTGGTTTTCACTGTCCCTTGGAACTGCATTCGCTGCCACACAGACATTCGCGCTCTGCTAAAGCATTGCTTCCTAATGGGGCAACACTCTGTATCTCTCTCTGGCAGAGCCCGGCTGCCAAATTGGAAACGTCCAGAGATTGCGCCCACAGGAAAGCTGCCAGCACTGAAAGCTGTAGCTGGTTTTCACTGTCCCTTGGAACTGCATTCGCTGCCACACAGACATTCATGCTCTACAAAAGCTTTGCTTGGTAATGGGGCAACACTCTGTATCTCTCTGTGGCAGAGCCCGGCTGCCAAATTGGAAACGTCCAGAGATTGCGCCCACAGGAAAGCTGCCAGCACTGAAAGCTCTAGCTGGTTTTCACTGTCCCTTGGAACTGCATTCACTGCCACACAGACATTCGCGCTCTGCTAAAGCATTGCTTCCTAATGGGGCAACACTCTGTATCTCTCTCTGGCAGAGCCCGGCTGCCAAATTGGAAACGTCCAGAGATTGCGCCCACAGGAAAGCTGCCAGCACTGAAAGCTCTAGCTGGTTTTCACTGTCCCTTGGAACTGCATTCGCTGCCACACAGACATTCGCGCTCTGCTAAAGCATTGCTTCCTAATGGGGCAACACTCTGTATCTCTCTGTGGCAGAGCCCGGCTGCCAAATTGGAAACGTCCAGAGATTGCGCCCACAGGAAAGCTGCCAGCACTGAAAGCTCTAGCTGGTTTTCACTGTCCCTTGGAACTGCATTCGCTGCCACACAGACATTCGCGCTCTGCTAAAGCATTGCTTCCTAATGGGGCAACACTCTGTATCTCTCTCTGGCAGAGCCCGGCTGCCAAATTGGAAACGTACAGACATTGCGCCCACAGGAAAGCTGCCAGCACTGAAAGCTCTAGCTGGTTTTCACTGTCCCTTGGAACTGCATTCGCTTCCACACAGACATTCGCGCTCTGCTAAAGCATTGCTTCGTAATGGGGCAACACTCTGTATCTCTCTGTGGCAGAGCCCGGCTGCCAAATTGGAAACGTCCAGAGATTGCGCCCACAGGAAAGCTGCCAGCACTGAAAGCTCTAGCTGGTTTTCACTGTCCCTTGGAACTGCATTCGCTGCCACACAGACATTCGCGCTCTGCTAAAGCATTGCTTCCTAATGGGGCAACACTCTGTATCTCTCTCTGGCAGAGCCCGGCTGCCAAATTGGAAACGTCCAGAGATTGCGCCCACAGGAAAGCTGCCAGCACTGAAAATTGTAGCTGGTTTTCACTGTCCCTTGGAACTGCATTCGCTGCCACACAGACATTCGCGCTCTGCTAAAGCATTGTTTCGCAATGGGGAAACACTCTGTATCTCTCTCTGGCAGAGCCCGGCTGCCAAGTTGGAAACGTCCAGAGATTGCGCCCACAGGAAAGCTGCCAGCACTGAAAGCTGTAGCTGGTTTTCACTGTCCCTTGGAACTGCATTTGCTGCCACACAGACATTCACGCTCTACAAAAGCTTTGCTTGGTAATGGGGCAAAACTCTGTATCTCCTTCTGGCAGAGCCCGGCAGTGAAATTGGAAACGTCCAGAGATTGCGCCCACAGGAAAGCTGCCAGCACTGAAAGCTCTAGCTGGTTTTCACTGTCCCTTGGAACTGCATTCGCTGCCACACAGACATTCACGCTCTGCTAAAGCATTGCTTCGTAATGGGGCAACACTCTGTATCTCTCTGTGGCAGAGCCCGGCTGCCAAATTGGAAACGTCCAGAGATTGCGCCCTCAGGAAAGCTGCCAGCACTGAAAGCTCTAGCTGGTTTTCACTGTCCCTTGGAACTGCATTCGCTGCCACACAGACATTCGCGCTCTGCTAAAGCATTGTTTCGCAATGGGGAAACACTCTGTATCTCTCTCTGGCAGAGCCCGGGTGCCAAGTTGGAAACGTCCAGAGATTGCGCCCACAGGAAAGCTGCCAGCACTGAAAGCTGTAGCTGGTTTTCACTGTCCCTTGGAACTGCATTCGCTGCCACACAGACATTCACGCTCTACAAAAGCTTTGCTTGGTAAAGGGGCAACACTCTGTATCTCTCTCTAGCAGAGCCCGGCTGCCAAATTGGAAACGTCCAGAGATTGTGCCCACAGGAAAGCTGCCAGCACTGAAAGCTCTAGCTGGTTTTCACTGTCCCTTGCAACTGCATTCGCTGCCACACAGACATTCGCGCTCTGCTAAAGCATTGCTTCCTAATGGGGCAACACTCTGTATCTCTCTGTGGCAGAGCCCGGCTGCCAAATTGGAAACGTCCAGAGATTGCGCCCACAGGAAAGCTGCCAGCACTGAAAGCTCTAGCTGGTTTTCACTGTCCCTTGGAACTGCATTCGCTGCCACACAGACATTCGCGCTCTGCTAAAGCATTGCTTCCTAATGGGGCAACACTCTGTATCTCTCTCTGGCAGAGCCCGGCTGCCAAATTGGAAACGTCCAGAGATTGCGCCCACAGGAAAGCTGCCAGCACTGAAAGCTCTAGCTGGTTTTCACTGTCCCTTGGAACTGCATTCGCTGCCACACAGACATTCGCGCTCTGCTAAAGCATTGCTTCGTAATGGGGCAACACTCTGTATCTCTCTCTGGCAGAGCCCGGCTGCCAAATTGGAAACGTACAGACATTGCGCCCACAGGAAAGCTGCCAGCACTGAAAGCTCTAGCTGGTTTTCACTGTCCCTTGGAACTGCATTCGCTGCCACACAGACATTCGCGCTCTGCTAAAGCATTGCTTCCTAATGGGGCAACACTCTGTATCTCTCTCTGGCAGAGCCCGGCTGCCAAATTGGAAACGTCCAGAGATTGCGCCCACAGGAAAGCTGCCAGCACTGAAAGCTGTAGCTGGTTTTCACTGTCCCTTGGAACTGCATTCGCTGCCACACAGACATTCGCGCTCTGCTAAAGCATTGCTTCCTAATGGGGCAACACTCTGTATCTCTCTGTGGCAGAGCCCGGCTGCCAAATTGGAAACGTCCAGAGATTGCGCCCACAGGAAAGCTGCCAGCACTGAAAGCTGTAGCTGGTTTTCACTGTCCCTTGGAACTGCATTCGCTGCCACACAGACATTCGTGCTCTGCTAAAGCTTAACTTGGTAATTGGGCAACACTCTGTATCTCTCTGTGGCAGAGCCCGGCTGCCAAATTGGAAACGTCCAGAGATTGCGCCCACAGGAAAGCTGCCAGCACTGAAAGCTCTAGCTGGTTTTCACTGTCCCTTGGAACTGCATTCGCTGCCACACAGACATTCGCGCTCTGCTAAAGCATTGCTTCCTAATGGGGCAACACTCTGTATCTCTCTCTGGCAGAGCCCGGCTGCCAAATTGGAAACGTCCAGAGATTGCGCCCACGGGAAAGCTGCCAGCACTGAAAGCTGTAGCTGGTTTTCACTGTCCCTTGGAACTGCATTTGCTGCCACACAGACATTCACGCTCTACAAAAGCTTTGCTTGGTAATGGGGCAACACTCTGTATCTCTCTCTGGCAGAGCCCGGCTGCCAAATTGGAAAAGTCCAGAGATTGCGCCCACAGGAAAGCTGCCAGCACTGAAAGCTCTAGCTGGTTTTCACTGTCCCTTGGAACTGCATTCGCTGCCACACAGACATTCGCGCTCTGCTAAAGCATTGCTTCCTAATGGGGCAACACTCTGTATCTCTCTGTGGCAGAGCCCGGCTGCCAAATTGGAAACGTCCAGAGATTGCGCCCACAGGAAAGCTGCCAGCACTGAAAGCTCTAGCTGGTTTTCACTGTCCCTTGGAACTGCATTCGCTGCCACACAGACATTCGCGCTCTGCTAAAGCATTGCTTCCTAATGGGGCAACACTCTGTATCTCTCTCTGGCAGAGCCCGGCTGCCAAATTGGAAACGTCCAGAGATTGCGCCCACAGGAAAGCTGCCAGCACTGAAAGCTCTAGCTGGTTTTCACTGTCCCTTGGAACTGCATTCGCTGCCACACAGACATTCGCGCTCTGCTAAAGCATTGCTTCCTAATGGGGCAACACTCTGTATCTCTCTCTGGCAGAGCCCGGCTGCCAAATTGGAAACGTACAGACATTGCGCCCACAGGAAAGCTGCCAGCACTGAAAGCTCTAGCTGGTTTTCACTGTCCCTTGGAACTGCATTCGCTGCCACACAGACATTCGCGCTCTGCTAAAGCATTGCTTCGTAATGGGGCAACACTCTGTATCTCTCTCTGGCAGAGCCCGGCTGCCAAATTGGAAACGTCCAGACATTGCGCCCACAGGAAAGCTGCCAGCACTGAAAGCTCTAGCTGGTTTTCACTGTCCCTTGGAACTGCATTCGCTGCCACACAGACATTCGCGCTCTGCTAAAGCATTGCTTCGTAATGGGGCAACACTCTGTATCTCTCTCTGGCAGAGCCCGGCTGCCAAATTGGAAACGTCCAGAGATTGCGCCCACAGGAAAGCTGCCAGCACTGAAAGCTCTAGCTGGTTTTCACTGTCCCTTGGAACTGCATTCGCTGCCACACAGACATTCACGCTCTGCTAAAGCATTGCTTCCTAATGGGGCAACACTCTGTATCTCTCTGTGGCAGAGCCCGGCTGCCAAATTGGAAACGTCCAGAGATTGCGCCCACAGGAAAGCTGCCAGCACTGAAAGCTGTAGCTGGTTTTCACTGTCCCTTGGAACTGCATTCGCTGCCACACAGACATTCGTGCTCTGCTAAAGCTTAACTTGGTAATTGGGCAACACTCTGTATCTCTCTCTGGCAGAGCCCGGCTGCCAAATTGGAAACGTCCAGAGATTGCGCCCACAGGAAAGCTGCCAGCACTGAAAGCTCTAGCTGGTTTTCACTGTCCCTTGGAACTGCATTCGCTGCCACACAAACATTCGCCCTCTGCTAAAGCTTTGCTTGGTAAAGGGGCAACACTCTGTATCTCTCTCTGGCAGAGCCCGCCTGCCAAATTCGAAACGTCCAGAGATTGCGCCCACAGGAAAGCTGCCAGCACTGAAAGCTCTAGCTGGTTTTCACTGTCCCTTGGAACTGCATTCGCTGCCACACAGACATTCGTGCTCTGCTAAAGCATTGCTTCGTAATGGGGTAACATTCTGTATCTCTCTCTTCTGGGGAAAATTCCTTCCTGACCCCAGAGCTGGCGATCGGCTATTCCCTGAGCATGTGAGCAAGACTGCCTCCTCGTCCCACAGGCTGGTCACGCCTCCCAGGAGATGCCCAAGCCCTATTCTCCCTCAACCTGCAGCTACCTCCGGGGCTTCCCAGAGTGGCCAAATGTCCCCGGCCCCATCGACCTTGGGGGCAAGAATCCCTCCCGCGCCTGGCAGGAGACCAGTGCGTGCTCCAAAGCACTGGGACCCCTGGGCAGCATCTCTGCATCCCATTTCTTACGGCTGCTGCCACTGGCTCCGCAGGGCATGAGGACGGCGAGCTCTGCAGTGCTCCTCAAGAAGACACTCCCTTGCTCTTGCCACCACTTGCCAGCTGAAAAGGCCCGATAGCCTCGGGCACCGCCAGCTCTTGCTGGTTCTTCTCATCTCCAGCAGCCTCGTCCAGCCTCCGGTCTTCCTCCCTCAGCCCCCTCCAAGGCATTCTGCCGGCTCTTCAAGGACTTCCTCTCGGATGTCTGCGGGCTGCCCCCGGGCCAGCTCTGTGGCGACGGGAGGATGCCCCCTTTTATCCTGCCCCGGGGCATTGTGACTGCTGCGTTGCCGGGCGGTGGCACTGTGCCATGGGGGTGACCGCCCCCCCCCTCCCCACCACCCCCCCCCGGCCCCGCGCAGCCCCGCCCGCCGCCCCTCTGCCCAGCATCCTTTGGAGGAAGGCCTTTGGGGTGCTGGCCCCGAGGCAGTCCCTGTGCCCCGGGGGCCCGGGGGGCTCTCCCTTGTCCTTGCTGGCCACGCACTGGGCACAGCTGCTGAGCGTCCCTGACGCGTCCTCTGCCACTCGGCTCCCAAGGACAAACCTAGTGCTGTTACTCTTCTCTCAGGCTGCGGCAGAAACCAACCCTGCAGCCCGAAGACCACCCCCGTTAGCCGTCCCCTCTCTGCGCCAGAGCTAACGGCCACGAGCTCACGCAGCGAGGAGGACCAGGGACTTGACCTGGCTGAACACAAACCCTTTTCCGGGGGGCGCAACGGGGGTGACTTCAGCAGCCGCAGCCTGGGGGAAAGCCAAAGTGCAACCAGAGCCAGAGGTTGGGATGGACGGTGCCAAGAGACCACCACGGAAAGAACACAGGCTCTGAAAAACGGCGGAGCGGAGGTGACACTGGTGTGCTGGAAAGGCTGCTCATTTTCAGACCTAGAACCTTTGGCTCCGTGCCCAAAGCACAGGCAGGCAAACGACGACTCTTCCAAACTGTCAAAACAGCCCATTGCTGCTAGCGCCCTCACATCCCCTTTTCCCACTGAAACCCAGCTGCGCAGTTGGCCCTGTTTAGACGGGATACAAAACTGCAGGCATTTAGGGAGGAGGAACGATCAGTTGCTGCTGATCATGCCGCTGTGGGTAAGGAGTTGGCTGGCCAGGTGGCCATCCGACACTAAAAGGCAAGTGCCTCTCTTTAAGAGTCCCGACGCGCCTGGAAGACCGCTGCCAAGAAGGACGCAGGATTTTGCCTTTTATAGGCCCGCCTGAAACCACCCGAGAACGTCGGTGTGGTGAAATTCTTGATGACGTTATTCCCATACAAAGGAACTTCATCGTTTGGGTTGTTTGACATTGATTAAAGCAACTACAACAAACACTCTTCTGGCACACACGTGGTAACTCGTTTGCAAAACAGGTGCGATTAGTGCAGAAAGCTGCCAGCGTCTGGCTATCCGTTCAAGAATCTCAACATTGTCATGCCAGCTCAGTGTGAAGAGACAACAGGCCCGCGCACGTGCCCAAACGTGGCTCTGGTGTGGCTCAGCGGGCTAGAGATTCCTGGCAAGGGAACTGGAGGCCAGAGACGAACCTCCACAGAACCTAACCCGTACCTCAACGGAACATTAAACTGTTCAAGTACTCGTGCAAATCATAGACAATCCAAAACGCCCTACACAGATGCCTGGAGGTGTTGCTATTACCATCACGTGAATGAGACGGTAGGTCCTGCCAGACCTACAGCCTGCAAAACCTGAAGACGATCAGCACACAGGCGCATACGTATCGATCTTGTTCTGTCCTCGCCAAAACTGCTGGCTGAGCTGCCATCAGCCTCACTGACGGACAGCAGGCAAGACTCTCTCATCTGGCTTAGCTCAGGTGCAGCTCCTAGGAAAAGAGCTCTTTCAGAAAAGTCAGGTCTGGTTATGTTGGGAAAGTGTTTCAAGGAAATGTTTTTAATACTCTAGATTGGTAGAGGATGGCATGGTAATACTCTAAGCATGGTAATCTCCCTCCAAGTCCTAGCTCTGCCACCGATAACCTGCTTGCTCATCAAAACCGATTCAATGTTATGCCTTGGAAATCTCTACCTTGCTTTCTCGGCACCAAAAGGGTGGCACTTCTTCCCGAGTGCAAGAGGAGTTACATAGGGTATACAGACAGCCCACGGAAAACTGAGAAATGAGTCTGTGATCACTTGCATCCACATTCCTTGGCATTCCAACACTCCTATCCCACTCCTTTCCTTGCCAGCAGTCAAGAAAGACAGCCTGCGCAACATGTACGAGATGCTGACTTGGCCAGTGTCCTGCTTTCGGCTGGGACAGAGTTAATTTTCTTCCTAGTAGCTGGTACAGTGCTGTGTTTTGGATTTAGGATGAGAAGAAAGTTGATAACACACTGATGTTGGAGTTGTTGCTAAGTAGTGTATACACCAGTCAAGGACTTTTCAGCTTCCCGTGCTCTGCCAGGTGCACAAGCAGCTGGGAGGGGGCACAGCCAAGATAGTGGCCCCAAACTGGCCAAAGGGCTATTCCATACCATATGGAGTCACACTGAGGATATAAACTGTGGGGAGTTGGCGGGGGTTCGAGTTAACCCTAGGGGTTCGGGTTAGGGTTAGGGGTTAGGGTTAGAGGTTAGGATTAGGGTTAGGGTTAGGGGTTTGGGTTAGGGCTAGGGTCATTAGGGTTAGCTTTAGGGGTTAGGGTCATTAGGGTTAGCTTTAGGGGTTAGGGTTAGGTTTAGGGTTAAATGGTTGCAAGCCTCTTTGCTGTGAGCAATACCTGTTCATTGCCCTGTGGATTTCTTTTTTTTTTTTGTTTTCCCCCTGGAGTCATTTTTAGAAATGCCTGAGCTGTTTCCCTTGGAAAAAGATCCCAAAACAAAAGAGCCAGAGAACAACAGGACTCTGTCAGAGCAAAGGTGCATGTGGCCCAATACTCTGTCTCCAAGGTGGCCAACCGTCAACGTCTAAAGGAGAGCATATGAGCAGTGCAGGTCGACTTCTGCCGGGGTCCTGGGGGTGCTCACAGGCCTCAAGGGCTGGGACCGGCCTCCCCTGGCATCCCCACCCACACCGTCTCCTGCCAAGGGCCCAGGGGACGTGGTGTCTCAGCTCTGCCTGGGGGCCTTCGGTTCCTGCCTGAGCAATGCTGTGGGTGCGCCCGTCTCTGCCCCTCTCTCCTGCATGGGCCTGGGACCTGCACTGCAGAGAGCTGCTCTCCTGGATGGACCCCTCAGACCTAGGTCATAGCTTGTCATGCAGAACTAGATGCAGAACAGAGCAGAACTATTCTATTCTGTTCTGTTCTAGGCTATTCTATTCTACTGCCTGCGCTCACCGGGAGTCGACTAACAGTGAGACTGTTACTTGCCTGAAATGCCAGGGGGAATTTCAGCTCCAAAAACACTTTCAAGGGCACAAATCAGAAAGATTCCAAGTGGAAGCAGGGGTTTATGTTGAGATTTTATTTTCTGTTCTCTCATTTTCTCTCCTTTGCTCTCATTGCCTGGTATGGGATGGGATTTTAGGGTGTTTTTCGGAATGCGTTTCAGAGCCGCTGCTCACAAGCAGTAACACAACGCGCAGGTGTAGCCAGGAGCAGGCTGATGCATTCTTCAGTTCAGCTTGCAAAAAGATCACTTTGCAGTGTGGCAAAGGCACGTCACAGAGCTACAGAAAGTAGCAGCGGGAAGAGAGGCCAAGCAGTGCCTGTTTCCTGAAGAGTGAAGACTTGAAGAACGAGGATCAGCACCAACCGCACACAAAAGACGACGAAGAAGAAGAGGTGTGTGGTAGCGTGGGGCGTTTTCCAAAGCAGGACACATGTCGATGACGAGCAGCCTTTTTGCCTTCCCAAACTTGCTGCGCTGTGCTTCTTGGCCAGGGATGCATGACAAGCACTCTCGTGCCTGCCCCGGCGCTTGTATCGCGTGCAGGGAGAGCTGCAAAGTGGCAGCTCCTGATGGTGCAGCAAGCCTGCAGCCCTGCCAAGCACGGGCTGTTTTGCACAAGCAAGAACCCCTGGGGAAACGGAGCCAAGGGAAGAGCAGAGCTCGCTCCCACTGCAAACTTGCAATGGGCAAGAGAGCCCCAGGCAGCCAGGGCGCAAGTGGCACCTTGGAGGCGCAAGAGCAGCAGGGCAAGAACCTCGCCGCAAGGGCCCCGAGGACCCTGACAAGGGGCTGTGCTCAGTGCTACAGAGGACAAGAAGCAACCCCCGGGGGCCACCCTGGCGGCCCACCCGGGAGTCTAGCAAGCTTCCTCCCCCCGGATGCGGGGCACGAGGGCCACCTTCGTGGAGCAGGAGCAGCAGGCACCTAGCCAAAACGGCCCAAAGAAGCCCTGGCAGGGGCCGTGTGCTCGGTGCTGCAGAGGAAGGCAAAAAACCCCCGGGGACACTTGCTAGCCCACCTTGGGGGAAAAAAAAAAGCCTTCCTCCCCCCAGCTGCAGGGCACGAGAGGCCATCTTCGTGGTGCATGAGCAGCAGGCAGTAACCTAGCCAAAAAGGACCAGAGGAGCCCTGCGCTGACTAGTGGTCATGCTCAATGCTGCAGAGGAAGGCAAAAAACCCCCGGGGACCAGTGCCAATCTGCACCGGGGGAAAATTCCTTCCTGACCCCAGAGCTGGCGATCGGCTATTCCCTGAGCATGTGAGCAAGACCTGCCTCCTCGTCCCACAGGCTGGTCACGCCTCCCAGGAGATGCCCAAGCCCTATTCTCCCTCAACCTGCAGCCACCTCCGGGGCTTCCCAGAGTGGCCAAATGCCCCCGGCCCCATCGACCTTGGGGGCAAGAATCCCTCCCGCGCCTGGCAGGAGACCAGTGCGTGCTCCAAAGCACTGGGACCCCTGGGCAACATCTCTGCATCCCATTTCTTACGGCTGCTGCCACTGGCTCCGCAGGGCATGAGGACGGCGAGCTCTGCAGTGCTCCTCAAGAAGACACTCCCTTGCTCTTGCCACCACTTGCCAGCTGAAAAGGCCCGATAGCCTCGGGCACCGCCAGCTCTTGCTGGTTCTTCTCATCTCCAGCAGCCTCGTCCAGCCTCCGGTCTTCCTCCCTCAGCCCCCTCCAAGGCATTCTGCCGGCTCTTCAAGGACTTCCTCTCGGATGTCTGCGGGCTGCCCCCGGGCCAGCTCTGTGGCGACGGGAGGATGCCCCCTTTTATCCTGCCCCGGGGCATTGTGACTGCTGCGTTGCCAGGCGGTGGCACTGTGCCATGGGGGTGACCGCCCCCCCCCTCCCCGCACACACTCCCCCCCCCCCGCCCCCCCCGCGCAGCCCCGCCCGCCGCCCCTCTGCCCAGCATCCTTTGGAGGAAGGCCTTTGGGGTGCTGGCCCCGAGGCAGTCCCTGTGCCCCGGGGGCCCGGGGGGCTCTCCCTTGTCCTTGCTGGCCACGCACTGGGCACAGCTGCTGAGCGTCCCTGACGCGTCCTCTGCCACTCGGCTCCCAAGGACAAACCTAGTGCTGTTACTCTTCTCTCAGGCTGCGGCAGAAACCAACCCTGCAGCCCGAAGACCACCCCCGTTAGCCGTCCCCTCTCTGCGCCAGAGCTAACGGCCACGAGCTCACGCAGCGAGGAGGACCAGGGACTTGACCTGGCTGAACACAAACCCTTTTCCGGGGGGCGCAACGGGGGTGACTTCAGCAGCCGCAGCCTGGGGGAAAGCCAAAGTGCAACCAGAGCCAGAGGTTGGGATGGACGGTGCCAAGAGACCACCACGGAAAGAACACAGGCTCTGAAAAACGGCGGAGCGGAGGTGACACTGGTGTGCTGGAAAGGCTGCTCATTTTCAGACCTAGAACCTTTGGCTCCGTGCCCAAAGCACAGGCAGGCAAACGACGACTCTTCCAAACTGTCAAAACAGCCCATTGCTGCTAGCGCCCTCACATCCCCTTTTCCCACTGAAACCCAGCTGCGCAGTTGGCCCTGTTTAGACGGGATACAAAACTGCAGGCATTTAGGGAGGAGGAACGATCAGTTGCTGCTGATCATGCCGCTGTGGGTAAGGAGTTGGCTGGCCAGGTGGCCATCCGACACTAAAAGGCAAGTGCCTCTCTTTAAGAGTCCCGACGCGCCTGGAAGACCGCTGCCAAGAAGGACGCAGGATTTTGCCTTTTATAGGCCCGCCTGAAACCACCCGAGAACGTCGGTGTGGTGAAATTCTTGATGACGTTATTCCCATACAAAGGAACTTCATCGTTTGGGTTGTTTGACATTGATTAAAGCAACTACAACAAACACTCTTCTGGCACACACGTGGTAACTCGTTTGCAAAACAGGTGCGATTAGTGCAGAAAGCTGCCAGCGTCTGGCTATCCGTTCAAGAATCTCAACATTGTCATGCCAGCTCAGTGTGAAGAGACAACAGGCCCGCGCACGTGCCCAAACGTGGCTCTGGTGTGGCTCAGCGGGCTAGAGATTCCTGGCAAGGGAACTGGAGGCCAGAGACGAACCTCCACAGAACCTAACCCGTACCTCAACGGAACATTAAACTGTTCAAGTACTCGTGCAAATCATAGACAATCCAAAACGCCCTACACAGATGCCTGGAGGTGTTGCTATTACCATCACGTGAATGAGACGGTAGGTCCTGCCAGACCTACAGCCTGCAAAACCTGAAGACGATCAGCACACAGGCGCATACGTATCGATCTTGTTCTGTCCTCGCCAAAACTGCTGGCTGAGCTGCCATCAGCCTCACTGACGGACAGCAGGCAAGACTCTCTCATCTGGCTTAGCTCAGGTGCAGCTCCTAGGAAAAGAGCTCTTTCAGAAAAGTCAGGTCTGGTTATGTTGGGAAAGTGTTTCAAGGAAATGTTTTTCATACTCTAGATTGGTAGAGGATGGCATGGTAATACTCTAAGCATGGTAATCTCCCTCCAAGTCCTAGCTCTGCCACCGATAACCTGCTTGCTCATCAAAACCGATTCAATGTTATGCCTTGGAAATCTCTACCTTGCTTTCTCGGCACCAAAAGGGTGGCACTTCTTTCCGAGTGCAAGAGGAGTTACATAGGGTATACAGACAGCCCACGGAAAACTGAGAAATGAGTCTGTGATCACTTGCATCCACATTCCTTGGCATTCCAACACTCCTATCCCACTCCTTTCCTTGCCAGCAGTCAAGAAAGACAGCCTGCGCAACATGTACGAGATGCTGACTTGGCCAGTGTCCTGCTTTCGGCTGGGACAGAGTTAATTTTCTTCCTAGTAGCTGGTACAGTGCTGTGTTTTGGATTTAGGATGAGAAGAAAGTTGATAACACACTGATGTTGGAGTTGTTGCTAAGTAGTGTATACACTAGTCAAGGACTTTTCAGCTTCCCGTGCTCTGCCAGGTGCACAAGCAGCTGGGAGGGGGCACAGCCAAGATAGTTGCCCCAAACTGGCCAAAGGGCTATTCCATACCATATGGAGTCACACTGAGGATATAAACTGTGGGGAGTTGGCGGGGGTTCGAGTTAACCCTAGGGGTTCGGGTTAGGGTTAGGGGTTAGGGTTAGAGGTTAGGATTAGGGTTAGGGTTAGGGGTTTGGGTTAGGGCTAGGGTCATTAGGGTTAGCTTTAGGGGTTAGGGTCATTAGGGTTAGCTTTAGGGGTTAGGGTTAGGTTTAGGGTTAAATGGTTGCAAGCCTCTTTGCTGTGAGCAATACCTGTTCATTGCCCTGTGGATTTCTTTTTTTTTTTGTTTTCCCCCTGGAGTCATTTTTAGAAATGCCTGAGCTGTTTCCCTTGGAAAAAGATCCCAAAACAAAAGAGCCAGAGAACAACAGGACTCTGTCAGAGCAAAGGTGCATGTGGCCCAATACTCTGTCTCCAAGGTGGCCAACCGTCAACGTCTAAAGGAGAGCATATGAGCAGTGCAGGTCAACTTCTGCCGGGGTCCTGGGGGTGCTCACAGGCCTCAAGGGCTGGGACCGGCCTCCCCTGGCATCCCCACCCACACCGTCTCCTGCCAAGGGCCCAGGGGACGTGGTGTCTCAGCTCTGCCTGGGGGCCTTCGGTTCCTGCCTGAGCAATGCTGTGGGTGCGCCCGTCTCTGCCCCTCTCTCCTGCATGGGCCTGGGACCTGCACTGCAGAGAGCTGCTCTCCTGGATGGACCCCTCAGACCTAGGTCATAGCTTGTCATGCAGAACTAGATGCAGAACAGAGCAGAACTATTCTATTCTGTTCTGTTCTAGGCTATTCTATGCTATTGCCTGCGCTCACCGGGAGTCGACTAACAGTGAGACTGTTACTTGCCTGAAATGCCAGGGGGAATTTCAGCTCCAAAAACACTTTCAAGGGCACAAATCAGAAAGATTCCAAGTGGAAGCAGGGGTTTATGTTGAGATTTTATTTTCTGTTCTCTCATTTTCTCTCCTTTGCTCTCATTGCCTGGTATGGGATGGGATTTTAGGGTGTTTTTCGGAATGCGTTTCAGAGCCGCTGCTCACAAGCAGTAACACAACGCGCAGGTGTAGCCAGGAGCAGGCTGATGCATTCTTCAGTTCAGCTTGCAAAAAGATCACTTTGCAGTGTGGCAAAGGCACGTCACAGAGCTACAGAAAGTAGCAGCGGGAAGAGAGGCCAAGCAGTGCCTGTTTCCTGAAGAGTGAAGACTTGAAGAACGAGGATCAGCACCAACCGCACACAAAAGACGACGAAGAAGAAGAGGTGTGTGGTAGCGTGGGGCGTTTTCCAAAGCAGGACACATGTCGATGACGAGCAGCCTTTTTGCCTTCCCAAACTTGCTGCGCTGTGCTTCTTGGCCAGGGATGCATGACAAGCACTCTCGTGCCTGCCCTGGCGCTTGTATCGCGTGCAGGGAGAGCTGCAAAGTGGCAGCTCCTGATGGTGCAGCAAGCCTGCAGCCCTGCCAAGCACGGGCTGTTTTGCACAAGCAAGAACCCCTGGGGAAACGGAGCCACGGGAAGAGCAGAGCTCGCTCCCACTGCAAACTTGCAATGGGCAAGAGAGCCCCAGGCAGCCAGGGCGCAAGTGGCACCTTGGAGGCGCAAGAGCAGCAGGGCAAGAACCTCGTCGCAAGGGCCCCGAGGACCCTGACAAGGGGCTGTGCTCAGTGCTACAGAGGACAAGAAGCAACCCCCGGGGGCCACCCTGGCGGCCCACCCGGGAGTCTAGCAAGCTTCCTCCCCCCGGATGCGGGGCACGAGGGCCACCTTCGTGGAGCAGGAGCAGCAGGCACCTAGCCAAAACGGCCCAAAGAAGCCCTGGCAGGGGCCGTGTGCTCGGTGCTGCAGAGGAAGGCAAAAAACCCCCGGGGACACTTGCTAGCCCACCTTGGGGGAAAAAAAAAAGCCTTCCTCCCCCCAGCTGCAGGGCACGAGAGGCCATCTTCGTGGTGCATGAGCAGCAGGCAGTAACCTAGCCAAAAAGGACCAGAGGAGCCCTGCGCTGACTAGTGGTCATGCTCAATGCTGCAGAGGAAGGCAAAAAACCCCCGGGGACCAGTGCCAATCTGCCCCGGGGGAAAATTCCTTCCTGACCCCAGAGCTGGCGATCGGCTATTCCCTGAGCATGTGAGCAAGACCTGCCTCCTCGTCCCACAGGCTGGTCACGCCTCCCAGGAGATGCCCAAGCCCTATTCTCCCTCAACCTGCAGCCACCTCCGGGGCTTCCCAGAGTGGCCAAATGCCCCCGGCCCCATCGACCTTGGGGGCAAGAATCCCTCCCGCGCCTGGCAGGAGACCAGTGCGTGCTCCAAAGCACTGGGACCCCTGGGCAACATCTCTGCATCCCATTTCTTACGGCTGCTGCCACTGGCTCCGCAGGGCATGAGGACGGTGAGCTCTGCAGTGCTCCTCAAGAAGACACTCCCTTGCTCTTGCCACCACTTGCCAGCTGAAAAGGCCCGATAGCCTCGGGCACCGCCAGCTCTTGCTGGTTCTTCTCATCTCCAGCAGCCTCGTCCAGCCTCCGGTCTTCCTCCCTCAGCCCCCTCCAAGGCATTCTGCCGGCTCTTCAAGGACTTCCTCTCGGATGTCTGCGGGCTGCCCCCGGGCCAGCTCTGTGGCGACGGGAGGATGCCCCCTTTTATCCTGCCCCGGGGCATTGTGACTGCTGCGTTGCCGGGCGGTGGCACTGTGCCATGGGGGTGACCGCCCCCCCCCTCCCCGCACACACTCCCCCCCCCCCGCCCCCCCCGCGCAGCCCCGCCCGCCGCCCCTCTGCCCAGCATCCTTTGGAGGAAGGCCTTTGGGGTGCTGGCCCCGAGGCAGTCCCTGTGCCCCGGGGGCCCGGGGGGCTCTCCCTTGTCCTTGCTGGCCACGCACTGGGCACAGCTGCTGAGCGTCCCTGACGCGTCCTCTGCCACTCGGCTCCCAAGGACAAACCTAGTGCTGTTACTCTTCTCTCAGGCTGCGGCAGAAACCAACCCTGCAGCCCGAAGACCACCCCCGTTAGCCGTCCCCTCTCTGCGCCAGAGCTAACGGCCACGAGCTCACGCAGCGAGGAGGACCAGGGACTTGACCTGGCTGAACACAAACCCTTTTCCGGGGGGCGCAACGGGGGTGACTTCAGCAGCCGCAGCCTGGGGGAAAGCCAAAGTGCAACCAGAGCCAGAGGTTGGGATGGACGGTGCCAAGAGACCACCACGGAAAGAACACAGGCTCTGAAAAACGGCGGAGCGGAGGTGACACTGGTGTGCTGGAAAGGCTGCTCATTTTCAGACCTAGAACCTTTGGCTCCGTGCCCAAAGCACAGGCAGGCAAACGACGACTCTTCCAAACTGTCAAAACAGCCCATTGCTGCTAGCGCCCTCACATCCCCTTTTCCCACTGAAACCCAGCTGCGCAGTTGGCCCTGTTTAGACGGGATACAAAACTGCAGGCATTTAGGGAGGAGGAACGATCAGTTGCTGCTGATCATGCCGCTGTGGGTAAGGAGTTGGCTGGCCAGGTGGCCATCCGACACTAAAAGGCAAGTGCCTCTCTTTAAGAGTCCCGACGCGCCTGGAAGACCGCTGCCAAGAAGGACGCAGGATTTTGCCTTTTATAGGCCCGCCTGAAACCACCCGAGAACGTCGGTGTGGTGAAATTCTTGATGACGTTATTCCCATACAAAGGAACTTCATCGTTTGGGTTGTTTGACATTGATTAAAGCAACTACAACAAACACTCTTCTGGCACACACGTGGTAACTCGTTTGCAAAACAGGTGCGATTAGTGCAGAAAGCTGCCAGCGTCTGGCTATCCGTTCAAGAATCTCAACATTGTCATGCCAGCTCAGTGTGAAGAGACAACAGGCCCGCGCACGTGCCCAAACGTGGCTCTGGTGTGGCTCAGCGGGCTAGAGATTCCTGGCAAGGGAACTGGAGGCCAGAGACGAACCTCCACAGAACCTAACCCGTACCTCAACGGAACATTAAACTGTTCAAGTACTCGTGCAAATCATAGACAATCCAAAACGCCCTACACAGATGCCTGGAGGTGTTGCTATTACCATCACGTGAATGAGACGGTAGGTCCTGCCAGACCTACAGCCTGCAAAACCTGAAGACGATCAGCACACAGGCGCATACGTATCGATCTTGTTCTGTCCTCGCCAAAACTGCTGGCTGAGCTGCCATCAGCCTCACTGACGGACAGCAGGCAAGACTCTCTCATCTGGCTTAGCTCAGGTGCAGCTCCTAGGAAAAGAGCTCTTTCAGAAAAGTCAGGTCTGGTTATGTTGGGAAAGTGTTTCAAGGAAATGTTTTTCATACTCTAGATTGGTAGAGGATGGCATGGTAATACTCTAAGCATGGTAATCTCCCTCCAAGTCCTAGCTCTGCCACCGATAACCTGCTTGCTCATCAAAACCGATTCAATGTTATGCCTTGGAAATCTCTACCTTGCTTTCTCGGCACCAAAAGGGTGGCACTTCTTCCCGAGTGCAAGAGGAGTTACATAGGGTATACAGACAGCCCACGGAAAACTGAGAAATGAGTCTGTGATCACTTGCATCCACATTCCTTGGCATTCCAACACTCCTATCCCACTCCTTTCCTTGCCAGCAGTCAAGAAAGACAGCCTGCGCAACATGTACGAGATGCTGACTTGGCCAGTGTCCTGCTTTCGGCTGGGACAGAGTTAATTTTCTTCCTAGTAGCTGGTACAGTGCTGTGTTTTGGATTTAGGATGAGAAGAAAGTTGATAACACACTGATGTTGGAGTTGTTGCTAAGTAGTGTATACACCAGTCAAGGACTTTTCAGCTTCCCGTGCTCTGCCAGGTGCACAAGCAGCTGGGAGGGGGCACAGCCAAGATAGTTGCCCCAAACTGGCCAAAGGGCTATTCCATACCATATGGAGTCACACTGAGGATATAAACTGTGGGGAGTTGGCGGGGGTTCGAGTTAACCCTAGGGGTTCGGGTTAGGGTTAGGGGTTAGGGTTAGAGGTTAGGATTAGGGTTAGGGTTAGGGGTTTGGGTTAGGGTTAGGGTCATTAGGGTTAGCTTTAGGGGTTAGGGTTAGGTTTAGGGTTAAATGGTTGCAAGCCTCTTTGCTGTGAGCAATACCTGTTCATTGCCCTGTGGATTTCTTTTTTTTTTTGTTTTCCCCCTGGAGTCATTTTTAGAAATGCCTGAGCTGTTTCCCTTGGAAAAAGATCCCAAAACAAAAGAGCCAGAGAACAACAGGACTCTGTCAGAGCAAAGGTGCATGTGGCCCAATACTCTGTCTCCAAGGTGGCCAACCGTCAACGTCTAAAGGAGAGCATATGAGCAGTGCAGGTCGACTTCTGCCGGGGTCCTGGGGGTGCTCACAGGCCTCAAGGGCTGGGACCGGCCTCCCCTGGCATCCCCACCCACACCGTCTCCTGCCAAGGGCCCAGGGGACGTGGTGTCTCAGCTCTGCCTGGGGGCCTTCGGTTCCTGCCTGAGCAATGCTGTGGGTGCGCCCGTCTCTGCCCCTCTCTCCTGCATGGGCCTGGGACCTGCACTGCAGAGAGCTGCTCTCCTGGATGGACCCCTCAGACCTAGGTCATAGCTTGTCATGCAGAACTAGATGCAGAACAGAGCAGAACTATTCTATTCTGTTCTGTTCTAGGCTATTCTATTCTATTGCCTGCGCTCACCGGGAGTCGACTAACAGTGAGACTGTTACTTGCCTGAAATGCCAGGGGGAATTTCAGCTCCAAAAACACTTTCAAGGGCACAAATCAGAAAGATTCCAAGTGGAAGCAGGGGTTTATGTTGAGATTTTATTTTCTGTTCTCTCATTTTCTCTCCTTTGCTCTCATTGCCTGGTATGGGATGGGATTTTAGGGTGTTTTTCGGAATGCGTTTCAGAGCCGCTGCTCACGAGCAGTAACACAACGCGCAGGTGTAGCCAGGAGCAGGCTGATGCATTCTTCAGTTCAGCTTGCAAAAAGATCACTTTGCAGTGTGGCAAAGGCACGTCACAGAGCTACAGAAAGTAGCAGCGGGAAGAGAGGCCAAGCAGTGCCTGTTTCCTGAAGAGTGAAGACTTGAAGAACGAGGATCAGCACCAACCGCACACAAAAGACGACGAAGAAGAAGAGGTGTGTGGTAGCGTGGGGCATTTTCCAAAGCAGGACACATGTCGATGACAAGCAGCCTTTTTGCCTTCCCAAACTTGCTGCGCTGTGCTTCTTGGCCAGGGATGCATGACAAGCACTCTCGTGCCTGCCCTGGCGCTTGTATCGCGTGCAGGGAGAGCTGCAAAGTGGCAGCTCCTGATGGTGCAGCAAGCCTGCAGCCCTGCCAAGCACGGGCTGTTTTGCACAAGCAAGAACCCCTGGGGAAACGGAGCCACGGGAAGAGCAGAGCTCGCTCCCACTGCAAACTTGCAATGGGCAAGAGAGCCCCAGGCAGCCAGGGCGCAAGTGTGGCACCTTGGAGGTGCAAGAGCAGCAGGCAAGAACCTCGCCGCAAGGGCCCCGAGGACCCTGACAAGGGGCTGTGCTCAGTGCTACAGAGGACAAGAAGCAACCCCCGGGGGCCACCCTGGCGGCCCACCCGGGAGTCTAGCAAGCTTCCTCCCCCCGGATGCGGGGCACGAGGGCCACCTTCGTGGAGCAGGAGCAGCAGGCACCTAGCCAAAACGGCCCAAAGAAGCCCTGGCAGGGGCCGTGTGCTCGGTGCTGCAGAGGAAGGCAAAAAACCCCCGGGGACACTTGCTAGCCCACCTTGGGGGAAAAAAAAAAGCCTTCCTCCCCCCAGCTGCAGGGCACGAGAGGCCATCTTCGTGGTGCATGAGCAGCAGGCAGTAACCTAGCCAAAAAGGACCAGAGGAGCCCTGCGCTGACTAGTGGTCATGCTCAATGCTGCAGAGGAAGGCAAAAAACCCCCGGGGACCAGTGCCAATCTGCCCCGGGGGAAAATTCCTTCCTGACCCCAGAGCTGGCGATCGGCTATTCCCTGAGCATGTGAGCAAGACCTGCCTCCTCGTCCCACAGGCTGGTCACGCCTCCCAGGAGATGCCCAAGCCCTATTCTCCCTCAACCTGCAGCCACCTCCGGGGCTTCCCAGAGTGGCCAAATGCCCCCGGCCCCATCGACCTTGGGGGCAAGAATCCCTCCCGCGCCTGGCAGGAGACCAGTGCGTGCTCCAAAGCACTGGGACCCCTGGGCAACATCTCTGCATCCCATTTCTTACGGCTGCTGCCACTGGCTCCGCAGGGCATGAGGACGGCGAGCTCTGCAGTGCTCCTCAAGAAGACACTCCCTTGCTCTTGCCACCACTTGCCAGCTGAAAAGGCCCGATAGCCTCGGGCACCGCCAGCTCTTGCTGGTTCTTCTCATCTCCAGCAGCCTCGTCCAGCCTCCGGTCTTCCTCCCTCAGCCCCCTCCAAGGCATTCTGCCGGCTCTTCAAGGACTTCCTCTCGGATGTCTGCGGGCTGCCCCCGGGCCAGCTCTGTGGCGACGGGAGGATGCCCCCTTTTATCCTGCCCCGGGGCATTGTGACTGCTGCGTTGCCGGGCGGTGGCACTGTGCCATGGGGGTGACCGCCCCCCCCCTCCCCGCACACACTCCCCCCCCCCGCCCCCCCCGCGCAGCCCCGCCCGCCGCCCCTCTGCCCAGCATCCTTTGGAGGAAGGCCTTTGGGGTGCTGGCCCCGAGGCAGTCCCTGTGCCCCGGGGGCCCGGGGGGCTCTCCCTTGTCCTTGCTGGCCACGCACTGGGCACAGCTGCTGAGCGTCCCTGACGCGTCCTCTGCCACTCGGCTCCCAAGGACAAACCTAGTGCTGTTACTCTTCTCTCAGGCTGCGGCAGAAACCAACCCTGCAGCCCGAAGACCACCCCCGTTAGCCGTCCCCTCTCTGCGCCAGAGCTAACGGCCACGAGCTCACGCAGCGAGGAGGACCAGGGACTTGACCTGGCTGAACACAAACCCTTTTCCGGGGGGCGCAACGGGGGTGACTTCAGCAGCCGCAGCCTGGGGGAAAGCCAAAGTGCAACCAGAGCCAGAGGTTGGGATGGACGGTGCCAAGAGACCACCACGGAAAGAACACAGGCTCTGAAAAACGGCGGAGCGGAGGTGACACTGGTGTGCTGGAAAGGCTGCTCATTTTCAGACCTAGAACCTTTGGCTCCGTGCCCAAAGCACAGGCAGGCAAACGACGACTCTTCCAAACTGTCAAAACAGCCCATTGCTGCTAGCGCCCTCACATCCCCTTTTCCCACTGAAACCCAGCTGCGCAGTTGGCCCTGTTTAGACGGGATACAAAACTGCAGGCATTTAGGGAGGAGGAACGATCAGTTGCTGCTGATCATGCCGCTGTGGGTAAGGAGTTGGCTGGCCAGGTGGCCATCCGACACTAAAAGGCAAGTGCCTCTCTTTAAGAGTCCCGACGCGCCTGGAAGACCGCTGCCAAGAAGGACGCAGGATTTTGCCTTTTATAGGCCCGCCTGAAACCACCCGAGAACGTCGGTGTGGTGAAATTCTTGATGACGTTATTCCCATACAAAGGAACTTCATCGTTTGGGTTGTTTGACATTGATTAAAGCAACTACAACAAACACTCTTCTGGCACACACGTGGTAACTCGTTTGCAAAACAGGTGCGATTAGTGCAGAAAGCTGCCAGCGTCTGGCTATCCGTTCAAGAATCTCAACATTGTCATGCCAGCTCAGTGTGAAGAGACAACAGGCCCGCGCACGTGCCCAAACGTGGCTCTGGTGTGGCTCAGCGGGCTAGAGATTCCTGGCAAGGGAACTGGAGGCCAGAGACGAACCTCCACAGAACCTAACCCGTACCTCAACGGAACATTAAACTGTTCAAGTACTCGTGCAAATCATAGACAATCCAAAACGCCCTACACAGATGCCTGGAGGTGTTGCTATTACCATCACGTGAATGAGACGGTAGGTCCTGCCAGACCTACAGCCTGCAAAACCTGAAGACGATCAGCACACAGGCGCATACATATCGATCTTGTTCTGTCCTCGCCAAAACTGCTGGCTGAGCTGCCATCAGCCTCACTGACGGACAGCAGGCAAGACTCTCTCATCTGGCTTAGCTCAGGTGCAGCTCCTAGGAAAAGAGCTCTTTCAGAAAAGTCAGGTCTGGTTATGTTGGGAAAGTGTTTCAAGGAAATGTTTTTCATACTCTAGATTGGTAGAGGATGGCATGGTAATACTCTAAGCATGGTAATCTCCCTCCAAGTCCTAGCTCTGCCACCGATAACCTGCTTGCTCATCAAAACCGATTCAATGTTATGCCTTGGAAATCTCTACCTTGCTTTCTCGGCACCAAAAGGGTGGCACTTCTTCCCGAGTGCAAGAGGAGTTACATAGGGTATACAGACAGCCCACGGAAAACTGAGAAATGAGTCTGTGATCACTTGCATCCACATTCCTTGGCATTCCAACACTCCTATCCCACTCCTTTCCTTGCCAGCAGTCAAGAAAGACAGCCTGCGCAACATGTACGAGATGCTGACTTGGCCAGTGTCCTGCTTTCGGCTGGGACAGAGTTAATTTTCTTCCTAGTAGCTGGTACAGTGCTGTGTTTTGGATTTAGGATGAGAAGAAAGTTGATAACACACTGATGTTGGAGTTGTTGCTAAGTAGTGTATACACCAGTCAAGGACTTTTCAGCTTCCCGTGCTCTGCCAGGTGCACAAGCAGCTGGGAGGGGGCACAGCCAAGATAGTTGCCCCAAACTGGCCAAAGGGCTATTCCATACCATATGGAGTCACACTGAGGATATAAACTGTGGGGAGTTGGCGGGGGTTCGAGTTAACCCTAGGGGTTCGGGTTAGGGTTAGGGGTTAGGGTTAGAGGTTAGGATTAGGGTTAGGGTTAGGGGTTTGGGTTAGGGTTAGGGTCATTAGGGTTAGCTTTAGGGGTTAGGGTTAGGTTTAGGGTTAAATGGTTGCAAGCCTCTTTGCTGTGAGCAATACCTGTTCATTGCCCTGTGGATTTCTTTTTTTTTTTGTTTTCCCCCTGGAGTCATTTTTAGAAATGCCTGAGCTGTTTCCCTTGGAAAAAGATCCCAAAACAAAAGAGCCAGAGAACAACAGGACTCTGTCAGAGCAAAGGTGCATGTGGCCCAATACTCTGTCTCCAAGGTGGCCAACCGTCAACGTCTAAAGGAGAGCATATGAGCAGTGCAGGTCGACTTCTGCCGGGGTCCTGGGGGTGCTCACAGGCCTCAAGGGCTGGGACCGGCCTCCCCTGGCATCCCCACCCACACCGTCTCCTGCCAAGGGCCCAGGGGACGTGGTGTCTCAGCTCTGCCTGGGGGCCTTCGGTTCCTGCCTGAGCAATGCTGTGGGTGCGCCCGTCTCTGCCCCTCTCTCCTGCATGGGCCTGGGACCTGCACTGCAGAGAGCTGCTCTCCTGGATGGACCCCTCAGACCTAGGTCATAGCTTGTCATGCAGAACTAGATGCAGAACAGAGCAGAACTATTCTATTCTGTTCTGTTCTAGGCTATTCTATTCTATTGCCTGCGCTCACCGGGAGTCGACTAACAGTGAGACTGTTACTTGCCTGAAATGCCAGGGGGAATTTCAGCTCCAAAAACACTTTCAAGGGCACAAATCAGAAAGATTCCAAGTGGAAGCAGGGGTTTATGTTGAGATTTTATTTTCTGTTCTCTCATTTTCTCTCCTTTGCTCTCATTGCCTGGTATGGGATGGGATTTTAGGGTGTTTTTCGGAATGCGTTTCAGAGCCGCTGCTCACGAGCAGTAACACAACGCGCAGGTGTAGCCAGGAGCAGGCTGATGCATTCTTCAGTTCAGCTTGCAAAAAGATCACTTTGCAGTGTGGCAAAGGCACGTCACAGAGCTACAGAAAGTAGCAGCGGGAAGAGAGGCCAAGCAGTGCCTGTTTCCTGAAGAGTGAAGACTTGAAGAACGAGGATCAGCACCAACCGCACACAAAAGACGACGAAGAAGAAGAGGTGTGTGGTAGCGTGGGGCATTTTCCAAAGCAGGACACATGTCGATGACAAGCAGCCTTTTTGCCTTCCCAAACTTGCTGCGCTGTGCTTCTTGGCCAGGGATGCATGACAAGCACTCTCGTGCCTGCCCTGGCGCTTGTATCGCGTGCAGGGAGAGCTGCAAAGTGGCAGCTCCTGATGGTGCAGCAAGCCTGCAGCCCTGCCAAGCACGGGCTGTTTTGCACAAGCAAGAACCCCTGGGGAAACGGAGCCACGGGAAGAGCAGAGCTCGCTCCCACTGCAAACTTGCAATGGGCAAGAGAGCCCCAGGCAGCCAGGGCGCAAGTGTGGCACCTTGGAGGTGCAAGAGCAGCAGGCAAGAACCTCGCCGCAAGGGCCCCGAGGACCCTGACAAGGGGCTGTGCTCAGTGCTACAGAGGACAAGAAGCAACCCCCGGGGGCCACCCTGGCGGCCCACCCGGGAGTCTAGCAAGCTTCCTCCCCCCGGATGCGGGGCACGAGGGCCACCTTCGTGGAGCAGGAGCAGCAGGCACCTAGCCAAAACGGCCCAAAGAAGCCCTGGCAGGGGCCGTGTGCTCGGTGCTGCAGAGGAAGGCAAAAAACCCCCGGGGACACTTGCTAGCCCACCTTGGGGGAAAAAAAAAAGCCTTCCTCCCCCCAGCTGCAGGGCACGAGAGGCCATCTTCGTGGTGCATGAGCAGCAGGCAGTAACCTAGCCAAAAAGGACCAGAGGAGCCCTGCGCTGACTAGTGGTCATGCTCAATGCTGCAGAGGAAGGCAAAAAACCCCCGGGGACCAGTGCCAATCTGCCCCGGGGGAAAATTCCTTCCTGACCCCAGAGCTGGCGATCGGCTATTCCCTGAGCATGTGAGCAAGACCTGCCTCCTCGTCCCACAGGCTGGTCACGCCTCCCAGGAGATGCCCAAGCCCTATTCTCCCTCAACCTGCAGCCACCTCCGGGGCTTCCCAGAGTGGCCAAATGCCCCCGGCCCCATCGACCTTGGGGGCAAGAATCCCTCCCGCGCCTGGCAGGAGACCAGTGCGTGCTCCAAAGCACTGGGACCCCTGGGCAACATCTCTGCATCCCATTTCTTACGGCTGCTGCCACTGGCTCCGCAGGGCATGAGGACGGCGAGCTCTGCAGTGCTCCTCAAGAAGACACTCCCTTGCTCTTGCCACCACTTGCCAGCTGAAAAGGCCCGATAGCCTCGGGCACCGCCAGCTCTTGCTGGTTCTTCTCATCTCCAGCAGCCTCGTCCAGCCTCCGGTCTTCCTCCCTCAGCCCCCTCCAAGGCATTCTGCCGGCTCTTCAAGGACTTCCTCTCGGATGTCTGCGGGCTGCCCCCGGGCCAGCTCTGTGGCGACGGGAGGATGCCCCCTTTTATCCTGCCCCGGGGCATTGTGACTGCTGCGTTGCCGGGCGGTGGCACTGTGCCATGGGGGTGACCGCCCCCCCCCTCCCCGCACACACTCCCCCCCCCCGCCCCCCCCGCGCAGCCCCGCCCGCCGCCCCTCTGCCCAGCATCCTTTGGAGGAAGGCCTTTGGGGTGCTGGCCCCGAGGCAGTCCCTGTGCCCCGGGGGCCCGGGGGGCTCTCCCTTGTCCTTGCTGGCCACGCACTGGGCACAGCTGCTGAGCGTCCCTGACGCGTCCTCTGCCACTCGGCTCCCAAGGACAAACCTAGTGCTGTTACTCTTCTCTCAGGCTGCGGCAGAAACCAACCCTGCAGCCCGAAGACCACCCCCGTTAGCCGTCCCCTCTCTGCGCCAGAGCTAACGGCCACGAGCTCACGCAGCGAGGAGGACCAGGGACTTGACCTGGCTGAACACAAACCCTTTTCCGGGGGGCGCAACGGGGGTGACTTCAGCAGCCGCAGCCTGGGGGAAAGCCAAAGTGCAACCAGAGCCAGAGGTTGGGATGGACGGTGCCAAGAGACCACCACGGAAAGAACACAGGCTCTGAAAAACGGCGGAGCGGAGGTGACACTGGTGTGCTGGAAAGGCTGCTCATTTTCAGACCTAGAACCTTTGGCTCCGTGCCCAAAGCACAGGCAGGCAAACGACGACTCTTCCAAACTGTCAAAACAGCCCATTGCTGCTAGCGCCCTCACATCCCCTTTTCCCACTGAAACCCAGCTGCGCAGTTGGCCCTGTTTAGACGGGATACAAAACTGCAGGCATTTAGGGAGGAGGAACGATCAGTTGCTGCTGATCATGCCGCTGTGGGTAAGGAGTTGGCTGGCCAGGTGGCCATCCGACACTAAAAGGCAAGTGCCTCTCTTTAAGAGTCCCGACGCGCCTGGAAGACCGCTGCCAAGAAGGACGCAGGATTTTGCCTTTTATAGGCCCGCCTGAAACCACCCGAGAACGTCGGTGTGGTGAAATTCTTGATGACGTTATTCCCATACAAAGGAACTTCATCGTTTGGGTTGTTTGACATTGATTAAAGCAACTACAACAAACACTCTTCTGGCACACACGTGGTAACTCGTTTGCAAAACAGGTGCGATTAGTGCAGAAAGCTGCCAGCGTCTGGCTATCCGTTCAAGAATCTCAACATTGTCATGCCAGCTCAGTGTGAAGAGACAACAGGCCCGCGCACGTGCCCAAACGTGGCTCTGGTGTGGCTCAGCGGGCTAGAGATTCCTGGCAAGGGAACTGGAGGCCAGAGACGAACCTCCACAGAACCTAACCCGTACCTCAACAGAACATTAAACTGTTCAAGTACTCGTGCAAATCATAGACAATCCAAAACGCCCTACACAGATGCCTGGAGGTGTTGCTATTACCATCACGTGAATGAGACGGTAGGTCCTGCCAGACCTACAGCCTGCAAAACCTGAAGACGATCAGCACACAGGCGCATACATATCGATCTTGTTCTGTCCTCGCCAAAACTGCTGGCTGAGCTGCCATCAGCCTCACTGACGGACAGCAGGCAAGACTCTCTCATCTGGCTTAGCTCAGGTGCAGCTCCTAGGAAAAGAGCTCTTTCAGAAAAGTCAGGTCTGGTTATGTTGGGAAAGTGTTTCAAGGAAATGTTTTTCATACTCTAGATTGGTAGAGGATGGCATGGTAATACTCTAAGCATGGTAATCTCCCTCCAAGTCCTAGCTCTGCCACCGATAACCTGCTTGCTCATCAAAACCGATTCAATGTTATGCCTTGGAAATCTCTACCTTGCTTTCTCGGCACCAAAAGGGTGGCACTTCTTCCCGAGTGCAAGAGGAGTTACATAGGGTATACAGACAGCCCACGGAAAACTGAGAAATGAGTCTGTGATCACTTGCATCCACATTCCTTGGCATTCCAACACTCCTATCCCACTCCTTTCCTTGCCAGCAGTCAAGAAAGACAGCCTGCGCAACATGTACGAGATGCTGACTTGGCCAGTGTCCTGCTTTCGGCTGGGACAGAGTTAATTTTCTTCCTAGTAGCTGGTACAGTGCTGTGTTTTGGATTTAGGATGAGAAGAAAGTTGATAACACACTGATGTTGGAGTTGTTGCTAAGTAGTGTATACACCAGTCAAGGACTTTTCAGCTTCCCGTGCTCTGCCAGGTGCACAAGCAGCTGGGAGGGGGCACAGCCAAGATAGTTGCCCCAAACTGGCCAAAGGGCTATTCCATACCATATGGAGTCACACTGAGGATATAAACTGTGGGGAGTTGGCGGGGGTTCGAGTTAACCCTAGGGGTTCGGGTTAGGGTTAGGGGTTAGGGTTAGAGGTTAGGATTAGGGTTAGGGTTAGGGGTTTGGGTTAGGGCTAGGGTCATTAGGGTTAGCTTTAGGGGTTAGGGTCATTAGGGTTAGCTTTAGGGGTTAGGGTTAGGTTTAGGGTTAAATGGTTGCAAGCCTCTTTGCTGTGAGCAATACCTGTTCATTGCCCTGTGGATTTCTTTTTTTTTTTGTTTTCCCCCTGGAGTCATTTTTAGAAATGCCTGAGCTGTTTCCCTTGGAAAAAGATCCCAAAACAAAAGAGCCAGAGAACAACAGGACTCTGTCAGAGCAAAGGTGCATGTGGCCCAATACTCTGTCTCCAAGGTGGCCAACCGTCAACGTCTAAAGGAGAGCATATGAGCAGTGCAGGTCGACTTCTGCCGGGGTCCTGGGGGTGCTCACAGGCCTCAAGGGCTGGGACCGGCCTCCCCTGGCATCCCCACCCACACCGTCTCCTGCCAAGGGCCCAGGGGACGTGGTGTCTCAGCTCTGCCTGGGGGCCTTCGGTTCCTGCCTGAGCAATGCTGTGGGTGCGCCCGTCTCTGCCCCTCTCTCCTGCATGGGCCTGGGACCTGCACTGCAGAGAGCTGCTCTCCTGGATGGACCCCTCAGACCTAGGTCATAGCTTGTCATGCAGAACTAGATGCAGAACAGAGCAGAACTATTCTATTCTGTTCTGTTCTAGGCTATTCTATTCTATTGCCTGCGCTCACCGGGAGTCGACTAACAGTGAGACTGTTACTTGCCTGAAATGCCAGGGGGAATTTCAGCTCCAAAAACACTTTCAAGGGCACAAATCAGAAAGATTCCAAGTGGAAGCAGGGGTTTATGTTGAGATTTTATTTTCTGTTCTCTCATTTTCTCTCCTTTGCTCTCATTGCCTGGTATGGGATGGGATTTTAGGGTGTTTTTCGGAATGCGTTTCAGAGCCGCTGCTCACGAGCAGTAACACAACGCGCAGGTGTAGCCAGGAGCAGGCTGATGCATTCTTCAGTTCAGCTTGCAAAAAGATCACTTTGCAGTGTGGCAAAGGCACGTCACAGAGCTACAGAAAGTAGCAGCGGGAAGAGAGGCCAAGCAGTGCCTGTTTCCTGAAGAGTGAAGACTTGAAGAACGAGGATCAGCACCAACCGCACACAAAAGACGACGAAGAAGAAGAGGTGTGTGGTAGCGTGGGGCATTTTCCAAAGCAGGACACATGTCGATGACAAGCAGCCTTTTTGCCTTCCCAAACTTGCTGCGCTGTGCTTCTTGGCCAGGGATGCATGACAAGCACTCTCGTGCCTGCCCTGGCGCTTGTATCGCGTGCAGGGAGAGCTGCAAAGTGGCAGCTCCTGATGGTGCAGCAAGCCTGCAGCCCTGCCAAGCACGGGCTGTTTTGCACAAGCAAGAACCCCTGGGGAAACGGAGCCACGGGAAGAGCAGAGCTCGCTCCCACTGCAAACTTGCAATGGGCAAGAGAGCCCCAGGCAGCCAGGGCGCAAGTGTGGCACCTTGGAGGTGCAAGAGCAGCAGGCAAGAACCTCGCCGCAAGGGCCCCGAGGACCCTGACAAGGGGCTGTGCTCAGTGCTACAGAGGACAAGAAGCAACCCCCGGGGGCCACCCTGGCGGCCCACCCGGGAGTCTAGCAAGCTTCCTCCCCCCGGATGCGGGGCACGAGGGCCACCTTCGTGGAGCAGGAGCAGCAGGCACCTAGCCAAAACGGCCCAAAGAAGCCCTGGCAGGGGCCGTGTGCTCGGTGCTGCAGAGGAAGGCAAAAAACCCCCGGGGACACTTGCTAGCCCACCTTGGGGGAAAAAAAAAAGCCTTCCTCCCCCCAGCTGCAGGGCACGAGAGGCCATCTTCGTGGTGCATGAGCAGCAGGCAGTAACCTAGCCAAAAAGGACCAGAGGAGCCCTGCGCTGACTAGTGGTCATGCTCAATGCTGCAGAGGAAGGCAAAAAACCCCCGGGGACCAGTGCCAATCTGCCCCGGGGGAAAATTCCTTCCTGACCCCAGAGCTGGCGATCGGCTATTCCCTGAGCATGTGAGCAAGACCTGCCTCCTCGTCCCACAGGCTGGTCACGCCTCCCAGGAGATGCCCAAGCCCTATTCTCCCTCAACCTGCAGCCACCTCCGGGGCTTCCCAGAGTGGCCAAATGCCCCCGGCCCCATCGACCTTGGGGGCAAGAATCCCTCCCGCGCCTGGCAGGAGACCAGTGCGTGCTCCAAAGCACTGGGACCCCTGGGCAACATCTCTGCATCCCATTTCTTACGGCTGCTGCCACTGGCTCCGCAGGGCATGAGGACGGCGAGCTCTGCAGTGCTCCTCAAGAAGACACTCCCTTGCTCTTGCCACCACTTGCCAGCTGAAAAGGCCCGATAGCCTCGGGCACCGCCAGCTCTTGCTGGTTCTTCTCATCTCCAGCAGCCTCGTCCAGCCTCCGGTCTTCCTCCCTCAGCCCCCTCCAAGGCATTCTGCCGGCTCTTCAAGGACTTCCTCTCGGATGTCTGCGGGCTGCCCCCGGGCCAGCTCTGTGGCGACGGGAGGATGCCCCCTTTTATCCTGCCCCGGGGCATTGTGACTGCTGCGTTGCCGGGCGGTGGCACTGTGCCATGGGGGTGACCGCCCCCCCCCTCCCCGCACACACTCCCCCCCCCCGCCCCCCCCGCGCAGCCCCGCCCGCCGCCCCTCTGCCCAGCATCCTTTGGAGGAAGGCCTTTGGGGTGCTGGCCCCGAGGCAGTCCCTATGCCCCGGGGGCCCGGGGGGCTCTCCCTTGTCCTTGCTGGCCACGCACTGGGCACAGCTGCTGAGCGTCCCTGACGCGTCCTCTGCCACTCGGCTCCCAAGGACAAACCTAGTGCTGTTACTCTTCTCTCAGGCTGCGGCAGAAACCAACCCTGCAGCCCGAAGACCACCCCCGTTAGCCGTCCCCTCTCTGCGCCAGAGCTAACGGCCACGAGCTCACGCAGCGAGGAGGACCAGGGACTTGACCTGGCTGAACACAAACCCTTTTCCGGGGGGCGCAACGGGGGTGACTTCAGCAGCCGCAGCCTGGGGGAAAGCCAAAGTGCAACCAGAGCCAGAGGTTGGGATGGACGGTGCCAAGAGACCACCACGGAAAGAACACAGGCTCTGAAAAACGGCGGAGCGGAGGTGACACTGGTGTGCTGGAAAGGCTGCTCATTTTCAGACCTAGAACCTTTGGCTCCGTGCCCAAAGCACAGGCAGGCAAACGACGACTCTTCCAAACTGTCAAAACAGCCCATTGCTGCTAGCGCCCTCACATCCCCTTTTCCCACTGAAACCCAGCTGCGCAGTTGGCCCTGTTTAGACGGGATACAAAACTGCAGGCATTTAGGGAGGAGGAACGATCAGTTGCTGCTGATCATGCCGCTGTGGGTAAGGAGTTGGCTGGCCAGGTGGCCATCCGACACTAAAAGGCAAGTGCCTCTCTTTAAGAGTCCCGACGCGCCTGGAAGACCGCTGCCAAGAAGGACGCAGGATTTTGCCTTTTATAGGCCCGCCTGAAACCACCCGAGAACGTCGGTGTGGTGAAATTCTTGATGACGTTATTCCCATACAAAGGAACTTCATCGTTTGGGTTGTTTGACATTGATTAAAGCAACTACAACAAACACTCTTCTGGCACACACGTGGTAACTCGTTTGCAAAACAGGTGCGATTAGTGCAGAAAGCTGCCAGCGTCTGGCTATCCGTTCAAGAATCTCAACATTGTCATGCCAGCTCAGTGTGAAGAGACAACAGGCCCGCGCACGTGCCCAAACGTGGCTCTGGTGTGGCTCAGCGGGCTAGAGATTCCTGGCAAGGGAACTGGAGGCCAGAGACGAACCTCCACAGAACCTAACCCGTACCTCAACGGAACATTAAACTGTTCAAGTACTCGTGCAAATCATAGACAATCCAAAACGCCCTACACAGATGCCTGGAGGTGTTGCTATTACCATCACGTGAATGAGACGGTAGGTCCTGCCAGACCTACAGCCTGCAAAACCTGAAGACGATCAGCACACAGGCGCATACATATCGATCTTGTTCTGTCCTCGCCAAAACTGCTGGCTGAGCTGCCATCAGCCTCACTGACGGACAGCAGGCAAGACTCTCTCATCTGGCTTAGCTCAGGTGCAGCTCCTAGGAAAAGAGCTCTTTCAGAAAAGTCAGGTCTGGTTATGTTGGGAAAGTGTTTCAAGGAAATGTTTTTCATACTCTAGATTGGTAGAGGATGGCATGGTAATACTCTAAGCATGGTAATCTCCCTCCAAGTCCTAGCTCTGCCACCGATAACCTGCTTGCTCATCAAAACCGATTCAATGTTATGCCTTGGAAATCTCTACCTTGCTTTCTCGGCACCAAAAGGGTGGCACTTCTTTCCGAGTGCAAGAGGAGTTACATAGGGTATACAGACAGCCCACGGAAAACTGAGAAATGAGTCTGTGATCACTTGCATCCACATTCCTTGGCATTCCAACACTCCTATCCCACTCCTTTCCTTGCCAGCAGTCAAGAAAGACAGCCTGCGCAACATGTACGAGATGCTGACTTGGCCAGTGTCCTGCTTTCGGCTGGGACAGAGTTAATTTTCTTCCTAGTAGCTGGTACAGTGCTGTGTTTTGGATTTAGGATGAGAAGAAAGTTGATAACACACTGATGTTGGAGTTGTTGCTAAGTAGTGTATACACCAGTCAAGGACTTTTCAGCTTCCCGTGCTCTGCCAGGTGCACAAGCAGCTGGGAGGGGGCACAGCCAAGATAGTTGCCCCAAACTGGCCAAAGGGCTATTCCATACCATATGGAGTCACACTGAGGATATAAACTGTGGGGAGTTGGCGGGGGTTCGAGTTAACCCTAGGGGTTCGGGTTAGGGTTAGGGGTTAGGGTTAGAGGTTAGGATTAGGGTTAGGGTTAGGGGTTTGGGTTAGGGCTAGGGTCATTAGGGTTAGCTTTAGGGGTTAGGGTCATTAGGGTTAGCTTTAGGGGTTAGGGTTAGGTTTAGGGTTAAATGGTTGCAAGCCTCTTTGCTGTGAGCAATACCTGTTCATTGCCCTGTGGATTTCTTTTTTTTTTTGTTTTCCCCCTGGAGTCATTTTTAGAAATGCCTGAGCTGTTTCCCTTGGAAAAAGATCCCAAAACAAAAGAGCCAGAGAACAACAGGACTCTGTCAGAGCAAAGGTGCATGTGGCCCAATACTCTGTCTCCAAGGTGGCCAACCGTCAACGTCTAAAGGAGAGCATATGAGCAGTGCAGGTCGACTTCTGCCGGGGTCCTGGGGGTGCTCACAGGCCTCAAGGGCTGGGACCGGCCTCCCCTGGCATCCCCACCCACACCGTCTCCTGCCAAGGGCCCAGGGGACGTGGTGTCTCAGCTCTGCCTGGGGGCCTTCGGTTCCTGCCTGAGCAATGCTGTGGGTGCGCCCGTCTCTGCCCCTCTCTCCTGCATGGGCCTGGGACCTGCACTGCAGAGAGCTGCTCTCCTGGATGGACCCCTCAGACCTAGGTCATAGCTTGTCATGCAGAACTAGATGCAGAACAGAGCAGAACTATTCTATTCTGTTCTGTTCTAGGCTATTCTATTCTATTGCCTGCGCTCACCGGGAGTCGACTAACAGTGAGACTGTTACTTGCCTGAAATGCCAGGGGGAATTTCAGCTCCAAAAACACTTTCAAGGGCACAAATCAGAAAGATTCCAAGTGGAAGCAGGGGTTTATGTTGAGATTTTATTTTCTGTTCTCTCATTTTCTCTCCTTTGCTCTCATTGCCTGGTATGGGATGGGATTTTAGGGTGTTTTTCGGAATGCGTTTCAGAGCCGCTGCTCACGAGCAGTAACACAACGCGCAGGTGTAGCCAGGAGCAGGCTGATGCATTCTTCAGTTCAGCTTGCAAAAAGATCACTTTGCAGTGTGGCAAAGGCACGTCACAGAGCTACAGAAAGTAGCAGCGGGAAGAGAGGCCAAGCAGTGCCTGTTTCCTGAAGAGTGAAGACTTGAAGAACGAGGATCAGCACCAACCGCACACAAAAGACGACGAAGAAGAAGAGGTGTGTGGTAGCGTGGGGCATTTTCCAAAGCAGGACACATGTCGATGACAAGCAGCCTTTTTGCCTTCCCAAACTTGCTGCGCTGTGCTTCTTGGCCAGGGATGCATGACAAGCACTCTCGTGCCTGCCCTGGCGCTTGTATCGCGTGCAGGGAGAGCTGCAAAGTGGCAGCTCCTGATGGTGCAGCAAGCCTGCAGCCCTGCCAAGCACGGGCTGTTTTGCACAAGCAAGAACCCCTGGGGAAACGGAGCCACGGGAAGAGCAGAGCTCGCTCCCACTGCAAACTTGCAATGGGCAAGAGAGCCCCAGGCAGCCAGGGCGCAAGTGTGGCACCTTGGAGGTGCAAGAGCAGCAGGCAAGAACCTCGCCGCAAGGGCCCCGAGGACCCTGACAAGGGGCTGTGCTCAGTGCTACAGAGGACAAGAAGCAACCCCCGGGGGCCACCCTGGCGGCCCACCCGGGAGTCTAGCAAGCTTCCTCCCCCCGGATGCGGGGCACGAGGGCCACCTTCGTGGAGCAGGAGCAGCAGGCACCTAGCCAAAACGGCCCAAAGAAGCCCTGGCAGGGGCCGTGTGCTCGGTGCTGCAGAGGAAGGCAAAAAACCCCCGGGGACACTTGCTAGCCCACCTTGGGGGAAAAAAAAAAGCCTTCCTCCCCCCAGCTGCAGGGCACGAGAGGCCATCTTCGTGGTGCATGAGCAGCAGGCAGTAACCTAGCCAAAAAGGACCAGAGGAGCCCTGCGCTGACTAGTGGTCATGCTCAATGCTGCAGAGGAAGGCAAAAAACCCCCGGGGACCAGTGCCAATCTGCCCCGGGGGAAAATTCCTTCCTGACCCCAGAGCTGGCGATCGGCTATTCCCTGAGCATGTGAGCAAGACCTGCCTCCTCGTCCCACAGGCTGGTCACGCCTCCCAGGAGATGCCCAAGCCCTATTCTCCCTCAACCTGCAGCCACCTCCGGGGCTTCCCAGAGTGGCCAAATGCCCCCGGCCCCATCGACCTTGGGGGCAAGAATCCCTCCCGCGCCTGGCAGGAGACCAGTGCGTGCTCCAAAGCACTGGGACCCCTGGGCAACATCTCTGCATCCCATTTCTTACGGCTGCTGCCACTGGCTCCGCAGGGCATGAGGACGGCGAGCTCTGCAGTGCTCCTCAAGAAGACACTCCCTTGCTCTTGCCACCACTTGCCAGCTGAAAAGGCCCGATAGCCTCGGGCACCGCCAGCTCTTGCTGGTTCTTCTCATCTCCAGCAGCCTCGTCCAGCCTCCGGTCTTCCTCCCTCAGCCCCCTCCAAGGCATTCTGCCGGCTCTTCAAGGACTTCCTCTCGGATGTCTGCGGGCTGCCCCCGGGCCAGCTCTGTGGCGACGGGAGGATGCCCCCTTTTATCCTGCCCCGGGGCATTGTGACTGCTGCGTTGCCGGGCGGTGGCACTGTGCCATGGGGGTGACCGCCCCCCCCCTCCCCGCACACACTCCCCCCCCCCCGCCCCCCCCGCGCAGCCCCGCCCGCCGCCCCTCTGCCCAGCATCCTTTGGAGGAAGGCCTTTGGGGTGCTGGCCCCGAGGCAGTCCCTATGCCCCGGGGGCCCGGGGGGCTCTCCCTTGTCCTTGCTGGCCACGCACTGGGCACAGCTGCTGAGCGTCCCTGACGCGTCCTCTGCCACTCGGCTCCCAAGGACAAACCTAGTGCTGTTACTCTTCTCTCAGGCTGCGGCAGAAACCAACCCTGCAGCCCGAAGACCACCCCCGTTAGCCGTCCCCTCTCTGCGCCAGAGCTAACGGCCACGAGCTCACGCAGCGAGGAGGACCAGGGACTTGACCTGGCTGAACACAAACCCTTTTCCGGGGGGCGCAACGGGGGTGACTTCAGCAGCCGCAGCCTGGGGGAAAGCCAAAGTGCAACCAGAGCCAGAGGTTGGGATGGACGGTGCCAAGAGACCACCACGGAAAGAACACAGGCTCTGAAAAACGGCGGAGCGGAGGTGACACTGGTGTGCTGGAAAGGCTGCTCATTTTCAGACCTAGAACCTTTGGCTCCGTGCCCAAAGCACAGGCAGGCAAACGACGACTCTTCCAAACTGTCAAAACAGCCCATTGCTGCTAGCGCCCTCACATCCCCTTTTCCCACTGAAACCCAGCTGCGCAGTTGGCCCTGTTTAGACGGGATACAAAACTGCAGGCATTTAGGGAGGAGGAACGATCAGTTGCTGCTGATCATGCCGCTGTGGGTAAGGAGTTGGCTGGCCAGGTGGCCATCCGACACTAAAAGGCAAGTGCCTCTCTTTAAGAGTCCCGACGCGCCTGGAAGACCGCTGCCAAGAAGGACGCAGGATTTTGCCTTTTATAGGCCCGCCTGAAACCACCCGAGAACGTCGGTGTGGTGAAATTCTTGATGACGTTATTCCCATACAAAGGAACTTCATCGTTTGGGTTGTTTGACATTGATTAAAGCAACTACAACAAACACTCTTCTGGCACACACGTGGTAACTCGTTTGCAAAACAGGTGCGATTAGTGCAGAAAGCTGCCAGCGTCTGGCTATCCGTTCAAGAATCTCAACATTGTCATGCCAGCTCAGTGTGAAGAGACAACAGGCCCGCGCACGTGCCCAAACGTGGCTCTGGTGTGGCTCAGCGGGCTAGAGATTCCTGGCAAGGGAACTGGAGGCCAGAGACGAACCTCCACAGAACCTAACCCGTACCTCAACGGAACATTAAACTGTTCAAGTACTCGTGCAAATCATAGACAATCCAAAACGCCCTACACAGATGCCTGGAGGTGTTGCTATTACCATCACGTGAATGAGACGGTAGGTCCTGCCAGACCTACAGCCTGCAAAACCTGAAGACGATCAGCACACAGGCGCATACGTATCGATCTTGTTCTGTCCTCGCCAAAACTGCTGGCTGAGCTGCCATCAGCCTCACTGACGGACAGCAGGCAAGACTCTCTCATCTGGCTTAGCTCAGGTGCAGCTCCTAGGAAAAGAGCTCTTTCAGAAAAGTCAGGTCTGGTTATGTTGGGAAAGTGTTTCAAGGAAATGTTTTTCATACTCTAGATTGGTAGAGGATGGCATGGTAATACTCTAAGCATGGTAATCTCCCTCCAAGTCCTAGCTCTGCCACCGATAACCTGCTTGCTCATCAAAACCGATTCAATGTTATGCCTTGGAAATCTCTACCTTGCTTTCTCGGCACCAAAAGGGTGGCACTTCTTCCCGAGTGCAAGAGGAGTTACATAGGGTATACAGACAGCCCACGGAAAACTGAGAAATGAGTCTGTGATCACTTGCATCCACATTCCTTGGCATTCCAACACTCCTATCCCACTCCTTTCCTTGCCAGCAGTCAAGAAAGACAGCCTGCGCAACATGTACGAGATGCTGACTTGGCCAGTGTCCTGCTTTCGGCTGGGACAGAGTTAATTTTCTTCCTAGTAGCTGGTACAGTGCTGTGTTTTGGATTTAGGATGAGAAGAAAGTTGATAACACACTGATGTTGGAGTTGTTGCTAAGTAGTGTATACACTAGTCAAGGACTTTTCAGCTTCCCGTGCTCTGCCAGGTGCACAAGCAGCTGGGAGGGGGCACAGCCAAGATAGTTGCCCCAAACTGGCCAAAGGGCTATTCCATACCATATGGAGTCACACTGAGGATATAAACTGTGGGGAGTTGGCGGGGGTTCGAGTTAACCCTAGGGGTTCGGGTTAGGGTTAGGGGTTAGGGTTAGAGGTTAGGATTAGGGTTAGGGTTAGGGGTTTGGGTTAGGGCTAGGGTCATTAGGGTTAGCTTTAGGGGTTAGGGTCATTAGGGTTAGCTTTAGGGGTTAGGGTTAGGTTTAGGGTTAAATGGTTGCAAGCCTCTTTGCTGTGAGCAATACCTGTTCATTGCCCTGTGGATTTCTTTTTTTTTTTGTTTTCCCCCTGGAGTCATTTTTAGAAATGCCTGAGCTGTTTCCCTTGGAAAAAGATCCCAAAACAAAAGAGCCAGAGAACAACAGGACTCTGTCAGAGCAAAGGTGCATGTGGCCCAATACTCTGTCTCCAAGGTGGCCAACCGTCAACGTCTAAAGGAGAGCATATGAGCAGTGCAGGTCGACTTCTGCCGGGGTCCTGGGGGTGCTCACAGGCCTCAAGGGCTGGGACCGGCCTCCCCTGGCATCCCCACCCACACCGTCTCCTGCCAAGGGCCCAGGGGACGTGGTGTCTCAGCTCTGCCTGGGGGCCTTCGGTTCCTGCCTGAGCAATGCTGTGGGTGCGCCCGTCTCTGCCCCTCTCTCCTGCATGGGCCTGGGACCTGCACTGCAGAGAGCTGCTCTCCTGGATGGACCCCTCAGACCTAGGTCATAGCTTGTCATGCAGAACTAGATGCAGAACAGAGCAGAACTATTCTATTCTGTTCTGTTCTAGGCTATTCTATTCTACTGCCTGCGCTCACCGGGAGTCGACTAACAGTGAGACTGTTACTTGCCTGAAATGCCAGGGGGAATTTCAGCTCCAAAAACACTTTCAAGGGCACAAATCAGAAAGATTCCAAGTGGAAGCAGGGGTTTATGTTGAGATTTTATTTTCTGTTCTCTCATTTTCTCTCCTTTGCTCTCATTGCCTGGTATGGGATGGGATTTTAGGGTGTTTTTCGGAATGCGTTTCAGAGCCGCTGCTCACAAGCAGTAACACAACGCGCAGGTGTAGCCAGGAGCAGGCTGATGCATTCTTCAGTTCAGCTTGCAAAAAGATCACTTTGCAGTGTGGCAAAGGCACGTCACAGAGCTACAGAAAGTAGCAGCGGGAAGAGAGGCCAAGCAGTGCCTGTTTCCTGAAGAGTGAAGACTTGAAGAACGAGGATCAGCACCAACCGCACACAAAAGACGACGAAGAAGAAGAGGTGTGTGGTAGCGTGGGGCGTTTTCCAAAGCAGGACACATGTCGATGACGAGCAGCCTTTTTGCCTTCCCAAACTTGCTGCGCTGTGCTTCTTGGCCAGGGATGCATGACAAGCACTCTCGTGCCTGCCCCGGCGCTTGTATCGCGTGCAGGGAGAGCTGCAAAGTGGCAGCTCCTGATGGTGCAGCAAGCCTGCAGCCCTGCCAAGCACGGGCTGTTTTGCACAAGCAAGAACCCCTGGGGAAACGGAGCCAAGGGAAGAGCAGAGCTCGCTCCCACTGCAAACTTGCAATGGGCAAGAGAGCCCCAGGCAGCCAGGGCGCAAGTGGCACCTTGGAGGCGCAAGAGCAGCAGGCAAGAACCTCGCCGCAAGGGCCCCGAGGACCCTGACAAGGGGCTGTGCTCAGTGCTACAGAGGACAAGAAGCAACCCCCGGGGGCCACCCTGGCGGCCCACCCGGGAGTCTAGCAAGCTTCCTCCCCCCGGATGCGGGGCACGAGGGCCACCTTCGTGGAGCAGGAGCAGCAGGCACCTAGCCAAAACGGCCCAAAGAAGCCCTGGCAGGGGCCGTGTGCTCGGTGCTGCAGAGGAAGGCAAAAAACCCCCGGGGACACTTGCTAGCCCACCTTGGGGGAAAAAAAAAAGCCTTCCTCCCCCCAGCTGCAGGGCACGAGAGGCCATCTTCGTGGTGCATGAGCAGCAGGCAGTAACCTAGCCAAAAAGGACCAGAGGAGCCCTGCGCTGACTAGTGGTCATGCTCAATGCTGCAGAGGAAGGCAAAAAACCCCCGGGGACCAGTGCCAATCTGCCCCGGGGGAAAATTCCTTCCTGACCCCAGAGCTGGCGATCGGCTATTCCCTGAGCATGTGAGCAAGACCTGCCTCCTCGTCCCACAGGCTGGTCACGCCTCCCAGGAGATGCCCAAGCCCTATTCTCCCTCAACCTGCAGCCACCTCCGGGGCTTCCCAGAGTGGCCAAATGCCCCCGGCCCCATCGACCTTGGGGGCAAGAATCCCTCCCGCGCCTGGCAGGAGACCAGTGCGTGCTCCAAAGCACTGGGACCCCTGGGCAACATCTCTGCATCCCATTTCTTACGGCTGCTGCCACTGGCTCCGCAGGGCATGAGGACGGCGAGCTCTGCAGTGCTCCTCAAGAAGACACTCCCTTGCTCTTGCCACCACTTGCCAGCTGAAAAGGCCCGATAGCCTCGGGCACCGCCAGCTCTTGCTGGTTCTTCTCATCTCCAGCAGCCTCGTCCAGCCTCCGGTCTTCCTCCCTCAGCCCCCTCCAAGGCATTCTGCCGGCTCTTCAAGGACTTCCTCTCGGATGTCTGCGGGCTGCCCCCGGGCCAGCTCTGTGGCGACGGGAGGATGCCCCCTTTTATCCTGCCCCGGGGCATTGTGACTGCTGCGTTGCCGGGCGGTGGCACTGTGCCATGGGGGTGACCGCCCCCCCCCTCCCCGCACACACTCCCCCCCCCCCGCCCCCCCCGCGCAGCCCCGCCCGCCGCCCCTCTGCCCAGCATCCTTTGGAGGAAGGCCTTTGGGGTGCTGGCCCCGAGGCAGTCCCTGTGCCCCGGGGGCCCGGGGGGCTCTCCCTTGTCCTTGCTGGCCACGCACTGGGCACAGCTGCTGAGCGTCCCTGACGCGTCCTCTGCCACTCGGCTCCCAAGGACAAACCTAGTGCTGTTACTCTTCTCTCAGGCTGCGGCAGAAACCAACCCTGCAGCCCGAAGACCACCCCCGTTAGCCGTCCCCTCTCTGCGCCAGAGCTAACGGCCACGAGCTCACGCAGCGAGGAGGACCAGGGACTTGACCTGGCTGAACACAAACCCTTTTCCGGGGGGCGCAACGGGGGTGACTTCAGCAGCCGCAGCCTGGGGGAAAGCCAAAGTGCAACCAGAGCCAGAGGTTGGGATGGACGGTGCCAAGAGACCACCACGGAAAGAACACAGGCTCTGAAAAACGGCGGAGCGGAGGTGACACTGGTGTGCTGGAAAGGCTGCTCATTTTCAGACCTAGAACCTTTGGCTCCGTGCCCAAAGCACAGGCAGGCAAACGACGACTCTTCCAAACTGTCAAAACAGCCCATTGCTGCTAGCGCCCTCACATCCCCTTTTCCCACTGAAACCCAGCTGCGCAGTTGGCCCTGTTTAGACGGGATACAAAACTGCAGGCATTTAGGGAGGAGGAACGATCAGTTGCTGCTGATCATGCCGCTGTGGGTAAGGAGTTGGCTGGCCAGGTGGCCATCCGACACTAAAAGGCAAGTGCCTCTCTTTAAGAGTCCCGACGCGCCTGGAAGACCGCTGCCAAGAAGGACGCAGGATTTTGCCTTTTATAGGCCCGCCTGAAACCACCCGAGAACGTCGGTGTGGTGAAATTCTTGATGACGTTATTCCCATACAAAGGAACTTCATCGTTTGGGTTGTTTGACATTGATTAAAGCAACTACAACAAACACTCTTCTGGCACACACGTGGTAACTCGTTTGCAAAACAGGTGCGATTAGTGCAGAAAGCTGCCAGCGTCTGGCTATCCGTTCAAGAATCTCAACATTGTCATGCCAGCTCAGTGTGAAGAGACAACAGGCCCGCGCACGTGCCCAAACGTGGCTCTGGTGTGGCTCAGCGGGCTAGAGATTCCTGGCAAGGGAACTGGAGGCCAGAGACGAACCTCCACAGAACCTAACCCGTACCTCAACGGAACATTAAACTGTTCAAGTACTCGTGCAAATCATAGACAATCCAAAACGCCCTACACAGATGCCTGGAGGTGTTGCTATTACCATCACGTGAATGAGACGGTAGGTCCTGCCAGACCTACAGCCTGCAAAACCTGAAGACGATCAGCACACAGGCGCATACGTATCGATCTTGTTCTGTCCTCGCCAAAACTGCTGGCTGAGCTGCCATCAGCCTCACTGACGGACAGCAGGCAAGACTCTCTCATCTGGCTTAGCTCAGGTGCAGCTCCTAGGAAAAGAGCTCTTTCAGAAAAGTCAGGTCTGGTTATGTTGGGAAAGTGTTTCAAGGAAATGTTTTTCATACTCTAGATTGGTAGAGGATGGCATGGTAATACTCTAAGCATGGTAATCTCCCTCCAAGTCCTAGCTCTGCCACCGATAACCTGCTTGCTCATCAAAACCGATTCAATGTTATGCCTTGGAAATCTCTACCTTGCTTTCTCGGCACCAAAAGGGTGGCACTTCTTTCCGAGTGCAAGAGGAGTTACATAGGGTATACAGACAGCCCACGGAAAACTGAGAAATGAGTCTGTGATCACTTGCATCCACATTCCTTGGCATTCCAACACTCCTATCCCACTCCTTTCCTTGCCAGCAGTCAAGAAAGACAGCCTGCGCAACATGTACGAGATGCTGACTTGGCCAGTGTCCTGCTTTCGGCTGGGACAGAGTTAATTTTCTTCCTAGTAGCTGGTACAGTGCTGTGTTTTGGATTTAGGATGAGAAGAAAGTTGATAACACACTGATGTTGGAGTTGTTGCTAAGTAGTGTATACACCAGTCAAGGACTTTTCAGCTTCCCGTGCTCTGCCAGGTGCACAAGCAGCTGGGAGGGGGCACAGCCAAGATAGTTGCCCCAAACTGGCCAAAGGGCTATTCCATACCATATGGAGTCACACTGAGGATATAAACTGTGGGGAGTTGGCGGGGGTTCGAGTTAACCCTAGGGGTTCGGGTTAGGGTTAGGGGTTAGGGTTAGAGGTTAGGATTAGGGTTAGGGTTAGGGGTTTGGGTTAGGGCTAGGGTCATTAGGGTTAGCTTTAGGGGTTAGGGTCATTAGGGTTAGCTTTAGGGGTTAGGGTTAGGTTTAGGGTTAAATGGTTGCAAGCCTCTTTGCTGTGAGCAATACCTGTTCATTGCCCTGTGGATTTCTTTTTTTTTTTGTTTTCCCCCTGGAGTCACTTTTAGAAATGCCTGAGCTGTTTCCCTTGGAAAAAGATCCCAAAACAAAAGAGCCAGAGAACAACAGGACTCTGTCAGAGCAAAGGTGCATGTGGCCCAATACTCTGTCTCCAAGGTGGCCAACCGTCAACGTCTAAAGGAGAGCATATGAGCAGTGCAGGTCGACTTCTGCCGGGGTCCTGGGGGTGCTCACAGGCCTCAAGGGCTGGGACCGGCCTCCCCTGGCATCCCCACCCACACCGTCTCCTGCCAAGGGCCCAGCGGACGTGGTGTCTCAGCTCTGCCTGGGGGCCTTCGGTTCCTGCCTGAGCAATGCTGTGGGTGCGCCCGTCTCTGCCCCTCTCTCCTGCATGGGCCTGGGACCTGCACTGCAGAGAGCTGCTCTCCTGGATGGACCCCTCAGACCTAGGTCATAGCTTGTCATGCAGAACTAGATGCAGAACAGAGCAGAACTATTCTATTCTGTTCTGTTCTAGGCTATTCTATTCTATTGCCTGCGCTCACCGGGAGTCGACTAACAGTGAGACTGTTACTTGCCTGAAATGCCAGGGGGAATTTCAGCTCCAAAAACACTTTCAAGGGCACAAATCAGAAAGATTCCAAGTGGAAGCAGGGGTTTATGTTGAGATTTTATTTCCTGTTCTCTCATTTTCTCTCCTTTGCTCTCATTGCCTGGTATGGGATGGGATTTTAGGGTGTTTTTCGGAATGCGTTTCAGAGCCGCTGCTCACAAGCAGTAACACAACGCGCAGGTGTAGCCAGGAGCAGGCTGATGCATTCTTCAGTTCAGCTTGCAAAAAGATCACTTTGCAGTGTGGCAAAGGCACGTCACAGAGCTACAGAAAGTAGCAGCGGGAAGAGAGGCCAAGCAGTGCCTGTTTCCTGAAGAGTGAAGACTTGAAGAACGAGGATCAGCACCAACCGCACACAAAAGACGACGAAGAAGAAGAGGTGTGTGGTAGCGTGGGGTGTTTTCCAAAGCAGGACACATGTCGATGACGAGCAGCCTTTTTGCCTTCCCAAACTTGCTGCGCTGTGCTTCTTGGCCAGGGATGCAAGACAAGCACTCTCGTGCCTGCCCCGGCGCTTGTATCGCGTGCAGGGAGAGCTGCAAAGTGGCAGCTCCTGATGGTGCAGCAAGCCTGCAGCCCTGCCAAGCACGGGCTGTTTTGCACAAGCAAGAACCCCTGGGGAAACGGAGCCAAGGGAAGAGCAGAGCTCGCTCCCACTGCAAACTTGCAATGGGCAAGAGAGCCCCAGGCAGCCAGGGCGCAAGTGGCACCTTGGAGGCGCAAGAGCAGCAGGGCAAGAACCTCGCCGCAAGGGCCCCGAGGACCCTGACAAGGGGCTGTGCTCAGTGCTACAGAGGACAAGAAGCAACCCCCGGGGGCCACCCTGGCGGCCCACCCGGGAGTCTAGCAAGCTTCCTCCCCCCGGATGCGGGGCACGAGGGCCACCTTCGTGGAGCAGGAGCAGCAGGCACCTAGCCAAAACGGCCCAAAGAAGCCCTGGCAGGGGCCGTGTGCTCGGTGCTGCAGAGGAAGGCAAAAAACCCCCGGGGACACTTGCTAGCCCACCTTGGGGGAAAAAAAAAAGCCTTCCTCCCCCCAGCTGCAGGGCACGAGAGGCCATCTTCGTGGTGCATGAGCAGCAGGCAGTAACCTAGCCAAAAAGGACCAGAGGAGCCCTGCGCTGACTAGTGGTCATGCTCAATGCTGCAGAGGAAGGCAAAAAACCCCCGGGGACCAGTGCCAATCTGCCCCGGGGGAAAATTCCTTCCTGACCCCAGAGCTGGCGATCGGCTATTCCCTGAGCATGTGAGCAAGACCTGCCTCCTCGTCCCACAGGCTGGTCACGCCTCCCAGGAGATGCCCAAGCCCTATTCTCCCTCAACCTGCAGCCACCTCCGGGGCTTCCCAGAGTGGCCAAATGCCCCCGGCCCCATCGACCTTGGGGGCAAGAATCCCTCCCGCGCCTGGCAGGAGACCAGTGCGTGCTCCAAAGCACTGGGACCCCTGGGCAACATCTCTGCATCCCATTTCTTACGGCTGCTGCCACTGGCTCCGCAGGGCATGAGGACGGCGAGCTCTGCAGTGCTCCTCAAGAAGACACTCCCTTGCTCTTGCCACCACTTGCCAGCTGAAAAGGCCCGATAGCCTCGGGCACCGCCAGCTCTTGCTGGTTCTTCTCATCTCCAGCAGCCTCGTCCAGCCTCCGGTCTTCCTCCCTCAGCCCCCTCCAAGGCATTCTGCCGGCTCTTCAAGGACTTCCTCTCGGATGTCTGCGGGCTGCCCCCGGGCCAGCTCTGTGGCGACGGGAGGATGCCCCCTTTTATCCTGCCCCGGGGCATTGTGACTGCTGCGTTGCCGGGCGGTGGCACTGTGCCATGGGGGTGACCGCCCCCCCCCTCCCCGCACACACTCCCCCCCCCCCGCCCCCCCCGCGCAGCCCCGCCCGCCGCCCCTCTGCCCAGCATCCTTTGGAGGAAGGCCTTTGGGGTGCTGGCCCCGAGGCAGTCCCTGTGCCCCGGGGGCCCGGGGGGCTCTCCCTTGTCCTTGCTGGCCACGCACTGGGCACAGCTGCTGAGCGTCCCTGACGCGTCCTCTGCCACTCGGCTCCCAAGGACAAACCTAGTGCTGTTACTCTTCTCTCAGGCTGCGGCAGAAACCAACCCTGCAGCCCGAAGACCACCCCCGTTAGCCGTCCCCTCTCTGCGCCAGAGCTAACGGCCACGAGCTCACGCAGCGAGGAGGACCAGGGACTTGACCTGGCTGAACACAAACCCTTTTCCGGGGGGCGCAACGGGGGTGACTTCAGCAGCCGCAGCCTGGGGGAAAGCCAAAGTGCAACCAGAGCCAGAGGTTGGGATGGACGGTGCCAAGAGACCACCACGGAAAGAACACAGGCTCTGAAAAACGGCGGAGCGGAGGTTACGCTGGTGTGCTGGAAAGGCTGCTCATTTTCAGACCTAGAACCTTTGGCTCCGTGCCCAAAGCACAGGCAGGCAAACGACGACTCTTCCAAACTGTCAAAACAGCCCATTGCTGCTAGCGCCCTCACATCCCCTTTTCCCACTGAAACCCAGCTGCGCAGTTGGCCCTGTTTAGACGGGATACAAAACTGCAGGCATTTAGGGAGGAGGAACGATCAGTTGCTGCTGATCATGCCGCTGTGGGTAAGGAGTTGGCTGGCCAGGTGGCCATCCGACACTAAAAGGCAAGTGCCTCTCTTTAAGAGTCCCGACGCGCCTGGAAGACCGCTGCCAAGAAGGACGCAGGATTTTGCCTTTTATAGGCCCGCCTGAAACCACCCGAGAACGTCGGTGTGGTGAAATTCTTGATGACGTTATTCCCATACAAAGGAACTTCATCGTTTGGGTTGTTTGACATTGATTAAAGCAACTACAACAAACACTCTTCTGGCACACACGTGGTAACTCGTTTGCAAAACAGGTGCGATTAGTGCAGAAAGCTGCCAGCGTCTGGCTATCCGTTCAAGAATCTCAACATTGTCATGCCAGCTCAGTGTGAAGAGACAACAGGCCCGCGCACGTGCCCAAACGTGGCTCTGGTGTGGCTCAGCGGGCTAGAGATTCCTGGCAAGGGAACTGGAGGCCAGAGACGAACCTCCACAGAACCTAACCCGTACCTCAACGGAACATTAAACTGTTCAAGTACTCGTGCAAATCATAGACAATCCAAAACGCCCTACACAGATGCCTGGAGGTGTTGCTATTACCATCACGTGAATGAGACGGTAGGTCCTGCCAGACCTACAGCCTGCAAAACCTGAAGACGATCAGCACACAGGCGCATACGTATCGATCTTGTTCTGTCCTCGCCAAAACTGCTGGCTGAGCTGCCATCAGCCTCACTGACGGACAGCAGGCAAGACTCTCTCATCTGGCTTAGCTCAGGTGCAGCTCCTAGGAAAAGAGCTCTTTCAGAAAAGTCAGGTCTGGTTATGTTGGGAAAGTGTTTCAAGGAAATGTTTTTCATACTCTAGATTGGTAGAGGATGGCATGGTAATACTCTAAGCATGGTAATCTCCCTCCAAGTCCTAGCTCTGCCACCGATAACCTGCTTGCTCATCAAAACCGATTCAATGTTATGCCTTGGAAATCTCTACCTTGCTTTCTCGGCACCAAAAGGGTGGCACTTCTTCCCGAGTGCAAGAGGAGTTACATAGGGTATACAGACAGCCCACGGAAAACTGAGAAATGAGTCTGTGATCACTTGCATCCACATTCCTTGGCATTCCAACACTCCTATCCCACTCCTTTCCTTGCCAGCAGTCAAGAAAGACAGCCTGCGCAACATGTACGAGATGCTGACTTGGCCAGTGTCCTGCTTTCGGCTGGGACAGAGTTAATTTTCTTCCTAGTAGCTGGTACAGTGCTGTGTTTTGGATTTAGGATGAGAAGAAAGTTGATAACACACTGATGTTGGAGTTGTTGCTAAGTAGTGTATACACCAGTCAAGGACTTTTCAGCTTCCCGTGCTCTGCCAGGTGCACAAGCAGCTGGGAGGGGGCACAGCCAAGATAGTTGCCCCAAACTGGCCAAAGGGCTATTCCATACCATATGGAGTCACACTGAGGATATAAACTGTGGGGAGTTGGCGGGGGTTCGAGTTAACCCTAGGGGTTCGGGTTAGGGTTAGGGGTTAGGGTTAGAGGTTAGGATTAGGGTTAGGGTTAGGGGTTTGGGTTAGGGCTAGGGTCATTAGGGTTAGCTTTAGGGGTTAGGGTCATTAGGGTTAGCTTTAGGGGTTAGGGTTAGGTTTAGGGTTAAATGGTTGCAAGCCTCTTTGCTGTGAGCAATACCTGTTCATTGCCCTGTGGATTTCTTTTTTTTTTTGTTTTCCCCCTGGAGTCACTTTTAGAAATGCCTGAGCTGTTTCCCTTGGAAAAAGATCCCAAAACAAAAGAGCCAGAGAACAACAGGACTCTGTCAGAGCAAAGGTGCATGTGGCCCAATACTCTGTCTCCAAGGTGGCCAACCGTCAACGTCTAAAGGAGAGCATATGAGCAGTGCAGGTCGACTTCTGCCGGGGTCCTGGGGGTGCTCACAGGCCTCAAGGGCTGGGACCGGCCTCCCCTGGCATCCCCACCCACACCGTCTCCTGCCAAGGGCCCAGCGGACGTGGTGTCTCAGCTCTGCCTGGGGGCCTTCGGTTCCTGCCTGAGCAATGCTGTGGGTGCGCCCGTCTCTGCCCCTCTCTCCTGCATGGGCCTGGGACCTGCACTGCAGAGAGCTGCTCTCCTGGATGGACCCCTCAGACCTAGGTCATAGCTTGTCATGCAGAACTAGATGCAGAACAGAGCAGAACTATTCTATTCTGTTCTGTTCTAGGCTATTCTATTCTATTGCCTGCGCTCACCGGGAGTCGACTAACAGTGAGACTGTTACTTGCCTGAAATGCCAGGGGGAATTTCAGCTCCAAAAACACTTTCAAGGGCACAAATCAGAAAGATTCCAAGTGGAAGCAGGGGTTTATGTTGAGATTTTATTTCCTGTTCTCTCATTTTCTCTCCTTTGCTCTCATTGCCTGGTATGGGATGGGATTTTAGGGTGTTTTTCGGAATGCGTTTCAGAGCCGCTGCTCACAAGCAGTAACACAACGCGCAGGTGTAGCCAGGAGCAGGCTGATGCATTCTTCAGTTCAGCTTGCAAAAAGATCACTTTGCAGTGTGGCAAAGGCACGTCACAGAGCTACAGAAAGTAGCAGCGGGAAGAGAGGCCAAGCAGTGCCTGTTTCCTGAAGAGTGAAGACTTGAAGAACGAGGATCAGCACCAACCGCACACAAAAGACGACGAAGAAGAAGAGGTGTGTGGTAGCGTGGGGCGTTTTCCAAAGCAGGACACATGTCGATGACGAGCAGCCTTTTTGCCTTCCCAAACTTGCTGCGCTGTGCTTCTTGGCCAGGGATGCATGACAAGCACTCTCGTGCCTGCCCCGGCGCTTGTATCGCGTGCAGGGAGAGCTGCAAAGTGGCAGCTCCTGATGGTGCAGCAAGCCTGCAGCCCTGCCAAGCACGGGCTGTTTTGCACAAGCAAGAACCCCTGGGGAAACGGAGCCAAGGGAAGAGCAGAGCTCGCTCCCACTGCAAACTTGCAATGGGCAAGAGAGCCCCAGGCAGCCAGGGCGCAAGTGGCACCTTGGAGGCGCAAGAGCAGCAGGGCAAGAACCTCGCCGCAAGGGCCCCGAGGACCCTGACAAGGGGCTGTGCTCAGTGCTACAGAGGACAAGAAGCAACCCCCGGGGGCCACCCTGGCGGCCCACCCGGGAGTCTAGCAAGCTTCCTCCCCCCGGATGCGGGGCACGAGGGCCACCTTCGTGGAGCAGGAGCAGCAGGCACCTAGCCAAAACGGCCCAAAGAAGCCCTGGCAGGGGCCGTGTGCTCGGTGCTGCAGAGGAAGGCAAAAAACCCCCGGGGACACTTGCTAGCCCACCTTGGGGGAAAAAAAAAAGCCTTCCTCCCCCCAGCTGCAGGGCACGAGAGGCCATCTTCGTGGTGCATGAGCAGCAGGCAGTAACCTAGCCAAAAAGGACCAGAGGAGCCCTGCGCTGACTAGTGGTCATGCTCAATGCTGCAGAGGAAGGCAAAAAACCCCCGGGGACCAGTGCCAATCTGCCCCGGGGGAAAATTCCTTCCTGACCCCAGAGCTGGCGATCGGCTATTCCCTGAGCATGTGAGCAAGACCTGCCTCCTCGTCCCACAGGCTGGTCACGCCTCCCAGGAGATGCCCAAGCCCTATTCTCCCTCAACCTGCAGCCACCTCCGGGGCTTCCCAGAGTGGCCAAATGCCCCCGGCCCCATCGACCTTGGGGGCAAGAATCCCTCCCGCGCCTGGCAGGAGACCAGTGCGTGCTCCAAAGCACTGGGACCCCTGGGCAACATCTCTGCATCCCATTTCTTACGGCTGCTGCCACTGGCTCCGCAGGGCATGAGGACGGCGAGCTCTGCAGTGCTCCTCAAGAAGACACTCCCTTGCTCTTGCCACCACTTGCCAGCTGAAAAGGCCCGATAGCCTCGGGCACCGCCAGCTCTTGCTGGTTCTTCTCATCTCCAGCAGCCTCGTCCAGCCTCCGGTCTTCCTCCCTCAGCCCCCTCCAAGGCATTCTGCCGGCTCTTCAAGGACTTCCTCTCGGATGTCTGCGGGCTGCCCCCGGGCCAGCTCTGTGGCGACGGGAGGATGCCCCCTTTTATCCTGCCCCGGGGCATTGTGACTGCTGCGTTGCCGGGCGGTGGCACTGTGCCATGGGGGTGACCGCCCCCCCCCTCCCCGCACACACTCCCCCCCCCCGCCCCCCCCGCGCAGCCCCGCCCGCCGCCCCTCTGCCCAGCATCCTTTGGAGGAAGGCCTTTGGGGTGCTGGCCCCGAGGCAGTCCCTGTGCCCCGGGGGCCCGGGGGGCTCTCCCTTGTCCTTGCTGGCCACGCACTGGGCACAGCTGCTGAGCGTCCCTGACGCGTCCTCTGCCACTCGGCTCCCAAGGACAAACCTAGTGCTGTTACTCTTCTCTCAGGCTGCGGCAGAAACCAACCCTGCAGCCCGAAGACCACCCCCGTTAGCCGTCCCCTCTCTGCGCCAGAGCTAACGGCCACGAGCTCACGCAGCGAGGAGGACCAGGGACTTGACCTGGCTGAACACAAACCCTTTTCCGGGGGGCGCAACGGGGGTGACTTCAGCAGCCGCAGCCTGGGGGAAAGCCAAAGTGCAACCAGAGCCAGAGGTTGGGATGGACGGTGCCAAGAGACCACCACGGAAAGAACACAGGCTCTGAAAAACGGCGGAGCGGAGGTGACACTGGTGTGCTGGAAAGGCTGCTCATTTTCAGACCTAGAACCTTTGGCTCCGTGCCCAAAGCACAGGCAGGCAAACGACGACTCTTCCAAACTGTCAAAACAGCCCATTGCTGCTAGCGCCCTCACATCCCCTTTTCCCACTGAAACCCAGCTGCGCAGTTGGCCCTGTTTAGACGGGATACAAAACTGCAGGCATTTAGGGAGGAGGAACGATCAGTTGCTGCTGATCATGCCGCTGTGGGTAAGGAGTTGGCTGGCCAGGTGGCCATCCGACACTAAAAGGCAAGTGCCTCTCTTTAAGAGTCCCGACGCGCCTGGAAGACCGCTGCCAAGAAGGACGCAGGATTTTGCCTTTTATAGGCCCGCCTGAAACCACCCGAGAACGTCGGTGTGGTGAAATTCTTGATGACGTTATTCCCATACAAAGGAACTTCATCGTTTGGGTTGTTTGACATTGATTAAAGCAACTACAACAAACACTCTTCTGGCACACACGTGGTAACTCGTTTGCAAAACAGGTGCGATTAGTGCAGAAAGCTGCCAGCGTCTGGCTATCCGTTCAAGAATCTCAACATTGTCATGCCAGCTCAGTGTGAAGAGACAACAGGCCCGCGCACGTGCCCAAACGTGGCTCTGGTGTGGCTCAGCGGGCTAGAGATTCCTGGCAAGGGAACTGGAGGCCAGAGACGAACCTCCACAGAACCTAACCCGTACCTCAACGGAACATTAAACTGTTCAAGTACTCGTGCAAATCATAGACAAGGTGTTGCTATTACCATCACGTGAATGAGACGGTAGGTCCTGCCAGACCTACAGCCTGCAAAACCTGAAGACGATCAGCACACAGGCGCATACGTATCGATCTTGTTCTGTCCTCGCCAAAACTGCTGGCTGAGCTGCCATCAGCCTCACTGACGGACAGCAGGCAAGACTCTCTCATCTGGCTTAGCTCAGGTGCAGCTCCTAGGAAAAGAGCTCTTTCAGAAAAGTCAGGTCTGGTTATGTTGGGAAAGTGTTTCAAGGAAATGTTTTTCATACTCTAGATTGGTAGAGGATGGCATGGTAATACTCTAAGCATGGTAATCTCCCTCCAAGTCCTAGCTCTGCCACCGATAACCTGCTTGCTCATCAAAACCGATTCAATGTTATGCCTTGGAAATCTCTACCTTGCTTTCTCGGCACCAAAAGGGTGGCACTTCTTTCCGAGTGCAAGAGGAGTTACATAGGGTATACAGACAGCCCACGGAAAACTGAGAAATGAGTCTGTGATCACTTGCATCCACATTCCTTGGCATTCCAACACTCCTATCCCACTCCTTTCCTTGCCAGCAGTCAAGAAAGACAGCCTGCGCAACATGTACGAGATGCTGACTTGGCCAGTGTCCTGCTTTCGGCTGGGACAGAGTTAATTTTCTTCCTAGTAGCTGGTACAGTGCTGTGTTTTGGATTTAGGATGAGAAGAAAGTTGATAACACACTGATGTTGGAGTTGTTGCTAAGTAGTGTATACACCAGTCAAGGACTTTTCAGCTTCCCGTGCTCTGCCAGGTGCACAAGCAGCTGGGAGGGGGCACAGCCAAGATAGTTGCCCCAAACTGGCCAAAGGGCTATTCCATACCATATGGAGTCACACTGAGGATATAAACTGTGGGGAGTTGGCGGGGGTTCGAGTTAACCCTAGGGGTTCGGGTTAGGGTTAGGGGTTAGGGTTAGAGGTTAGGATTAGGGTTAGGGTTAGGGGTTTGGGTTAGGGCTAGGGTCATTAGGGTTAGCTTTAGGGGTTAGGGTCATTAGGGTTAGCTTTAGGGGTTAGGGTTAGGTTTAGGGTTAAATGGTTGCAAGCCTCTTTGCTGTGAGCAATACCTGTTCATTGCCCTGTGGATTTCTTTTTTTTTTTGTTTTCCCCCTGGAGTCATTTTTAGAAATGCCTGAGCTGTTTCCCTTGGAAAAAGATCCCAAAACAAAAGAGCCAGAGAACAACAGGACTCTGTCAGAGCAAAGGTGCATGTGGCCCAATACTCTGTCTCCAAGGTGGCCAACCGTCAACGTCTAAAGGAGAGCATATGAGCAGTGCAGGTCGACTTCTGCCGGGGTCCTGGGGGTGCTCACAGGCCTCAAGGGCTGGGACCGGCCTCCCCTGGCATCCCCACCCACACCGTCTCCTGCCAAGGGCCCAGGGGACGTGGTGTCTCAGCTCTGCCTGGGGGCCTTCGGTTCCTGCCTGAGCAATGCTGTGGGTGCGCCCGTCTCTGCCCCTCTCTCCTGCATGGGCCTGGGACCTGCACTGCAGAGAGCTGCTCTCCTGGATGGACCCCTCAGACCTAGGTCATAGCTTGTCATGCAGAACTAGATGCAGAACAGAGCAGAACTATTCTATTCTGTTCTGTTCTAGGCTATTCTATTCTATTGCCTGCGCTCACCGGGAGTCGACTAACAGTGAGACTGTTACTTGCCTGAAATGCCAGGGGGGATTTCAGCTCCAAAAACACTTTCAAGGGCACAAATCAGAAAGATTCCAAGTGGAAGCAGGGGTTTATGTTGAGATTTTATTTTCTGTTCTCTCATTTTCTCTCCTTTGCTCTCATTGCCTGGTATGGGATGGGATTTTAGGGTGTTTTTCGGAATGCGTTTCAGAGCCGCTGCTCACAAGCAGTAACACAACGCGCAGGTGTAGCCAGGAGCAGGCTGATGCATTCTTCAGTTCAGCTTGCAAAAAGATCACTTTGCAGTGTGGCAAAGGCACGTCACAGAGCTACAGAAAGTAGCAGCGGGAAGAGAGGCCAAGCAGTGCCTGTTTCCTGAAGAGTGAAGACTTGAAGAACGAGGATCAGCACCAACCGCACACAAAAGACGACGAAGAAGAAGAGGTGTGTGGTAGCGTGGGGCGTTTTCCAAAGCAGGACACATGTCGATGACGAGCAGCCTTTTTGCCTTCCCAAACTTGCTGCGCTGTGCTTCTTGGCCAGGGATGCATGACAAGCACTCTCGTGCCTGCCCCGGCGCTTGTATCGCGTGCAGGGAGAGCTGCAAAGTGGCAGCTCCTGATGGTGCAGCAAGCCTGCAGCCCTGCCAAGCACGGGCTGTTTTGCACAAGCAAGAACCCCTGGGGAAACGGAGCCAAGGGAAGAGCAGAGCTCGCTCCCACTGCAAACTTGCAATGGGCAAGAGAGCCCCAGGCAGCCAGGGCGCAAGTGGCACCTTGGAGGCGCAAGAGCAGCAGGGCAAGAACCTCGCCGCAAGGGCCCCGAGGACCCTGACAAGGGGCTGTGCTCAGTGCTACAGAGGACAAGAAGCAACCCCCGGGGGCCACCCTGGCGGCCCACCCGGGAGTCTAGCAAGCTTCCTCCCCCCGGATGCGGGGCACGAGGGCCACCTTCGTGGAGCAGGAGCAGCAGGCACCTAGCCAAAACGGCCCAAAGAAGCCCTGGCAGGGGCCGTGTGCTCGGTGCTGCAGAGGAAGGCAAAAAACCCCCGGGGACACTTGCTAGCCCACCTTGGGGGAAAAAAAAAAGCCTTCCTCCCCCCAGCTGCAGGGCACGAGAGGCCATCTTCGTGGTGCATGAGCAGCAGGCAGTAACCTAGCCAAAAAGGACCAGAGGAGCCCTGCGCTGACTAGTGGTCATGCTCAATGCTGCAGAGGAAGGCAAAAAACCCCCGGGGACCAGTGCCAATCTGCCCCGGGGGAAAATTCCTTCCTGACCCCAGAGCTGGCGATCGGCTATTCCCTGAGCATGTGAGCAAGACCTGCCTCCTCGTCCCACAGGCTGGTCACGCCTCCCAGGAGATGCCCAAGCCCTATTCTCCCTCAACCTGCAGCCACCTCCGGGGCTTCCCAGAGTGGCCAAATGCCCCCGGCCCCATCGACCTTGGGGGCAAGAATCCCTCCCGCGCCTGGCAGGAGACCAGTGCGTGCTCCAAAGCACTGGGACCCCTGGGCAACATCTCTGCATCCCATTTCTTACGGCTGCTGCCACTGGCTCCGCAGGGCATGAGGACGGCGAGCTCTGCAGTGCTCCTCAAGAAGACACTCCCTTGCTCTTGCCACCACTTGCCAGCTGAAAAGGCCCGATAGCCTCGGGCACCGCCAGCTCTTGCTGGTTCTTCTCATCTCCAGCAGCCTCGTCCAGCCTCCGGTCTTCCTCCCTCAGCCCCCTCCAAGGCATTCTGCCGGCTCTTCAAGGACTTCCTCTCGGATGTCTGCGGGCTGCCCCCGGGCCAGCTCTGTGGCGACGGGAGGATGCCCCCTTTTATCCTGCCCCGGGGCATTGTGACTGCTGCGTTGCCGGGCGGTGGCACTGTGCCATGGGGGTGACCGCCCCCCCCCTCCCCGCACACACTCCCCCCCCCCCCGCCCCCCCCGCGCAGCCCCGCCCGCCGCCCCTCTGCCCAGCATCCTTTGGAGGAAGGCCTTTGGGGTGCTGGCCCCGAGGCAGTCCCTGTGCCCCGGGGGCCCGGGGGGCTCTCCCTTGTCCTTGCTGGCCACGCACTGGGCACAGCTGCTGAGCGTCCCTGACGCGTCCTCTGCCACTCGGCTCCCAAGGACAAACCTAGTGCTGTTACTCTTCTCTCAGGCTGCGGCAGAAACCAACCCTGCAGCCCGAAGACCACCCCCGTTAGCCGTCCCCTCTCTGCGCCAGAGCTAACGGCCACGAGCTCACGCAGCGAGGAGGACCAGGGACTTGACCTGGCTGAACACAAACCCTTTTCCGGGGGGGGCAACGGGGGTGACTTCAGCAGCCGCAGCCTGGGGGAAAGCCAAAGTGCAACCAGAGCCAGAGGTTGGGATGGACGGTGCCAAGAGACCACCACGGAAAGAACACAGGCTCTGAAAAACGGCGGAGCGGAGGTGACGCTGGTGTGCTGGAAAGGCTGCTCATTTTCAGACCTAGAACCTTTGGCTCCGTGCCCAAAGCACAGGCAGGCAAACGACGACTCTTGCAAACTGTCAAAACAGCCCATTGCTGCTAGCGCCCTCACATCCCCTTTTCCCACTGAAACCCAGCTGCGCAGTTGGCCCTGTTTAGACGGGATACAAAACTGCAGGCATTTAGGGAGGAGGAACGATCAGTTGCTGCTGATCATGCCGCTGTGGGTAAGGAGTTGGCTGGCCAGGTGGCCATCCGACACTAAAAGGCAAGTGCCTCTCTTTAAGAGTCCCGACGCGCCTGGAAGACCGCTGCCAAGAAGGACGCAGGATTTTGCCTTTTATAGGCCCGCCTGAAACCACCCGAGAACGTCGGTGTGGTGAAATTCTTGATGACGTTATTCCCATACAAAGGAACTTCATCGTTTGGGTTGTTTGACATTGATTAAAGCAACTACAACAAACACTCTTCTGGCACACACGTGGTAACTCGTTTGCAAAACAGGTGCGATTAGTGCAGAAAGCTGCCAGCGTCTGGCTATCCGTTCAAGAATCTCAACATTGTCATGCCAGCTCAGTGTGAAGAGACAACAGGCCCGCGCACGTGCCCAAACGTGGCTCTGGTGTGGCTCAGCGGGCTAGAGATTCCTGGCAAGGGAACTGGAGGCCAGAGACGAACCTCCACAGAACCTAACCCGTACCTCAACGGAACATTAAACTGTTCAAGTACTCGTGCAAATCATAGACAATCCAAAACGCCCTACACAGATGCCTGGAGGTGTTGCTATTACCATCACGTGAATGAGACGGTAGGTCCTGCCAGACCTACAGCCTGCAAAACCTGAAGACGATCAGCACACAGGCGCATACGTATCGATCTTGTTCTGTCCTCGCCAAAACTGCTGGCTGAGCTGCCATCAGCCTCACTGACGGACAGCAGGCAAGACTCTCTCATCTGGCTTAGCTCAGGTGCAGCTCCTAGAAAAAGAGCTCTTTCAGAAAAGTCAGGTCTGGTTATGTTGGGAAAGTGTTTCAAGGAAATGTTTTTAATACTCTAGATTGGTAGAGGATGGCATGGTAATACTCTAAGCATGGTAATCTCCCTCCAAGTCCTAGCTCTGCCACCGATAACCTGCTTGCTCATCAAAACCGATTCAATGTTATGCCTTGGAAATCTCTACCTTGCTTTCTCGGCACCAAAAGGGTGGCACTTCTTTCCGAGTGCAAGAGGAGTTACATAGGGTATACAGACAGCCCACGGAAAACTGAGAAATGAGTCTGTGATCACTTGCATCCACATTCCTTGGCATTCCAACACTCCTATCCCACTCCTTTCCTTGCCAGCAGTCAAGAAAGACAGCCTGCGCAACATGTACGAGATGCTGACTTGGCCAGTGTCCTGCTTTCGGCTGGGACAGAGTTAATTTTCTTCCTAGTAGCTGGTACAGTGCTGTGTTTTGGATTTAGGATGAGAAGAAAGTTGATAACACACTGATGTTGGAGTTGTTGCTAAGTAGTGTATACACCAGTCAAGGACTTTTCAGCTTCCCGTGCTCTGCCAGGTGCACAAGCAGCTGGGAGGGGGCACAGCCAAGATAGTTGCCCCAAACTGGCCAAAGGGCTATTCCATACCATATGGAGTCACACTGAGGATATAAACTGTGGGGAGTTGGCGGGGGTTCGAGTTAACCCTAGGGGTTCGGGTTAGGGTTAGGGGTTAGGGTTAGAGGTTAGGATTAGGGTTAGGGTTAGGGGTTTGGGTTAGGGCTAGGGTCATTAGGGTTAGCTTTAGGGGTTAGGGTCATTAGGGTTAGCTTTAGGGGTTAGGGTTAGGTTTAGGGTTAAATGGTTGCAAGCCTCTTTGCTGTGAGCAATACCTGTTCATTGCCCTGTGGATTTCTTTTTTTTTTTGTTTTCCCCCTGGAGTCATTTTTAGAAATGCCTGAGCTGTTTCCCTTGGAAAAAGATCCCAAAACAAAAGAGCCAGAGAACAACAGGACTCTGTCAGAGCAAAGGTGCATGTGGCCCAATACTCTGTCTCCAAGGTGGCCAACCGTCAACGTCTAAAGGAGAGCATATGAGCAGTGCAGGTCGACTTCTGCCGGGGTCCTGGGGGTGCTCACAGGCCTCAAGGGCTGGGACCGGCCTCCCCTGGCATCCCCACCCACACCGTCTCCTGCCAAGGGCCCAGGGGACGTGGTGTCTCAGCTCTGCCTGGGGGCCTTCGGTTCCTGCCTGAGCAATGCTGTGGGTGCGCCCGTCTCTGCCCCTCTCTCCTGCATGGGCCTGGGACCTGCACTGCAGAGAGCTGCTCTCCTGGATGGACCCCTCAGACCTAGGTCATAGCTTGTCATGCAGAACTAGATGCAGAACAGAGCAGAACTATTCTATTCTGTTCTGTTCTAGGCTATTCTATTCTATTGCCTGCGCTCACCGGGAGTCGACTAACAGTGAGACTGTTACTTGCCTGAAATGCCAGGGGGGATTTCAGCTCCAAAAACACTTTCAAGGGCACAAATCAGAAAGATTCCAAGTGGAAGCAGGGGTTTATGTTGAGATTTTATTTTCTGTTCTCTCATTTTCTCTCCTTTGCTCTCATTGCCTGGTATGGGATGGGATTTTAGGGTGTTTTTCGGAATGCGTTTCAGAGCCGCTGCTCACAAGCAGTAACACAACGCGCAGGTGTAGCCAGGAGCAGGCTGATGCATTCTTCAGTTCAGCTTGCAAAAAGATCACTTTGCAGTGTGGCAAAGGCACGTCACAGAGCTACAGAAAGTAGCAGCGGGAAGAGAGGCCAAGCAGTGCCTGTTTCCTGAAGAGTGAAGACTTGAAGAACGAGGATCAGCACCAACCGCACACAAAAGACGACGAAGAAGAAGAGGTGTGTGGTAGCGTGGGGCGTTTTCCAAAGCAGGACACATGTCGATGACGAGCAGCCTTTTTGCCTTCCCAAACTTGCTGCGCTGTGCTTCTTGGCCAGGGATGCATGACAAGCACTCTCGTGCCTGCCCCGGCGCTTGTATCGCGTGCAGGGAGAGCTGCAAAGTGGCAGCTCCTGATGGTGCAGCAAGCCTGCAGCCCTGCCAAGCACGGGCTGTTTTGCACAAGCAAGAACCCCTGGGGAAACGGAGCCAAGGGAAGAGCAGAGCTCGCTCCCACTGCAAACTTGCAATGGGCAAGAGAGCCCCAGGCAGCCAGGGCGCAAGTGGCACCTTGGAGGCGCAAGAGCAGCAGGCAAGAACCTCGCCGCAAGGGCCCCGAGGACCCTGACAAGGGGCTGTGCTCAGTGCTACAGAGGACAAGAAGCAACCCCCGGGGGCCACCCTGGCGGCCCACCCGGGAGTCTAGCAAGCTTCCTCCCCCCGGATGCGGGGCACGAGGGCCACCTTCGTGGAGCAGGAGCAGCAGGCACCTAGCCAAAACGGCCCAAAGAAGCCCTGGCAGGGGCCGTGTGCTCGGTGCTGCAGAGGAAGGCAAAAAACCCCCGGGGACACTTGCTAGCCCACCTTGGGGGAAAAAAAAAAGCCTTCCTCCCCCCAGCTGCAGGGCACGAGAGGCCATCTTCGTGGTGCATGAGCAGCAGGCAGTAACCTAGCCAAAAAGGACCAGAGGAGCCCTGCGCTGACTAGTGGTCATGCTCAATGCTGCAGAGGAAGGCAAAAAACCCCCGGGGACCAGTGCCAATCTGCCCCGGGGGAAAATTCCTTCCTGACCCCAGAGCTGGCGATCGGCTATTCCCTGAGCATGTGAGCAAGACCTGCCTCCTCGTCCCACAGGCTGGTCACGCCTCCCAGGAGATGCCCAAGCCCTATTCTCCCTCAACCTGCAGCCACCTCCGGGGCTTCCCAGAGTGGCCAAATGCCCCCGGCCCCATCGACCTTGGGGGCAAGAATCCCTCCCGCGCCTGGCAGGAGACCAGTGCGTGCTCCAAAGCACTGGGACCCCTGGGCAACATCTCTGCATCCCATTTCTTACGGCTGCTGCCACTGGCTCCGCAGGGCATGAGGACGGCGAGCTCTGCAGTGCTCCTCAAGAAGACACTCCCTTGCTCTTGCCACCACTTGCCAGCTGAAAAGGCCCGATAGCCTCGGGCACCGCCAGCTCTTGCTGGTTCTTCTCATCTCCAGCAGCCTCGTCCAGCCTCCGGTCTTCCTCCCTCAGCCCCCTCCAAGGCATTCTGCCGGCTCTTCAAGGACTTCCTCTCGGATGTCTGCGGGCTGCCCCCGGGCCAGCTCTGTGGCGACGGGAGGATGCCCCCTTTTATCCTGCCCCGGGGCATTGTGACTGCTGCGTTGCCGGGCGGTGGCACTGTGCCATGGGGGTGACCGCCCCCCCCCTCCCCGCACACACTCCCCCCCCCCCGCCCCCCCCGCGCAGCCCCGCCCGCCGCCCCTCTGCCCAGCATCCTTTGGAGGAAGGCCTTTGGGGTGCTGGCCCCGAGGCAGTCCCTGTGCCCCGGGGGCCCGGGGGGCTCTCCCTTGTCCTTGCTGGCCACGCACTGGGCACAGCTGCTGAGCGTCCCTGACGCGTCCTCTGCCACTCGGCTCCCAAGGACAAACCTAGTGCTGTTACTCTTCTCTCAGGCTGCGGCAGAAACCAACCCTGCAGCCCGAAGACCACCCCCGTTAGCCGTCCCCTCTCTGCGCCAGAGCTAACGGCCACGAGCTCACGCAGCGAGGAGGACCAGGGACTTGACCTGGCTGAACACAAACCCTTTTCCGGGGGGGGCAACGGGGGTGACTTCAGCAGCCGCAGCCTGGGGGAAAGCCAAAGTGCAACCAGAGCCAGAGGTTGGGATGGACGGTGCCAAGAGACCACCACGGAAAGAACACAGGCTCTGAAAAACGGCGGAGCGGAGGTGACGCTGGTGTGCTGGAAAGGCTGCTCATTTTCAGACCTAGAACCTTTGGCTCCGTGCCCAAAGCACAGGCAGGCAAACGACGACTCTTGCAAACTGTCAAAACAGCCCATTGCTGCTAGCGCCCTCACATCCCCTTTTCCCACTGAAACCCAGCTGCGCAGTTGGCCCTGTTTAGACGGGATACAAAACTGCAGGCATTTAGGGAGGAGGAACGATCAGTTGCTGCTGATCATGCCGCTGTGGGTAAGGAGTTGGCTGGCCAGGTGGCCATCCGACACTAAAAGGCAAGTGCCTCTCTTTAAGAGTCCCGACGCGCCTGGAAGACCGCTGCCAAGAAGGACGCAGGATTTTGCCTTTTATAGGCCCGCCTGAAACCACCCGAGAACGTCGGTGTGGTGAAATTCTTGATGACGTTATTCCCATACAAAGGAACTTCATCGTTTGGGTTGTTTGACATTGATTAAAGCAACTACAACAAACACTCTTCTGGCACACACGTGGTAACTCGTTTGCAAAACAGGTGCGATTAGTGCAGAAAGCTGCCAGCGTCTGGCTATCCGTTCAAGAATCTCAACATTGTCATGCCAGCTCAGTGTGAAGAGACAACAGGCCCGCGCACGTGCCCAAACGTGGCTCTGGTGTGGCTCAGCGGGCTAGAGATTCCTGGCAAGGGAACTGGAGGCCAGAGACGAACCTCCACAGAACCTAACCCGTACCTCAACGGAACATTAAACTGTTCAAGTACTCGTGCAAATCATAGACAATCCAAAACGCCCTACACAGATGCCTGGAGGTGTTGCTATTACCATCACGTGAATGAGACGGTAGGTCCTGCCAGACCTACAGCCTGCAAAACCTGAAGACGATCAGCACACAGGCGCATACGTATCGATCTTGTTCTGTCCTCGCCAAAACTGCTGGCTGAGCTGCCATCAGCCTCACTGACGGACAGCAGGCAAGACTCTCTCATCTGGCTTAGCTCAGGTGCAGCTCCTAGGAAAAGAGCTCTTTCAGAAAAGTCAGGTCTGGTTATGTTGGGAAAGTGTTTCAAGGAAATGTTTTTAATACTCTAGATTGGTAGAGGATGGCATGGTAATACTCTAAGCATGGTAATCTCCCTCCAAGTCCTAGCTCTGCCACCGATAACCTGCTTGCTCATCAAAACCGATTCAATGTTATGCCTTGGAAATCTCTACCTTGCTTTCTCGGCACCAAAAGGGTGGCACTTCTTCCCGAGTGCAAGAGGAGTTACATAGGGTATACAGACAGCCCACGGAAAACTGAGAAATGAGTCTGTGATCACTTGCATCCACATTCCTTGGCATTCCAACACTCCTATCCCACTCCTTTCCTTGCCAGCAGTCAAGAAAGACAGCCTGCGCAACATGTACGAGATGCTGACTTGGCCAGTGTCCTGCTTTCGGCTGGGACAGAGTTAATTTTCTTCCTAGTAGCTGGTACAGTGCTGTGTTTTGGATTTAGGATGAGAAGAAAGTTGATAACACACTGATGTTGGAGTTGTTGCTAAGTAGTGTATACACCAGTCAAGGACTTTTCAGCTTCCCGTGCTCTGCCAGGTGCACAAGCAGCTGGGAGGGGGCACAGCCAAGATAGTTGCCCCAAACTGGCCAAAGGGCTATTCCATACCATATGGAGTCACACTGAGGATATAAACTGTGGGGAGTTGGCGGGGGTTCGAGTTAACCCTAGGGGTTCGGGTTAGGGTTAGGGGTTAGGGTTAGAGGTTAGGATTAGGGTTAGGGTTAGGGGTTTGGGTTAGGGCTAGGGTCATTAGGGTTAGCTTTAGGGGTTAGGGTCATTAGGGTTAGCTTTAGGGGTTAGGGTTAGGTTTAGGGTTAAATGGTTGCAAGCCTCTTTGCTGTGAGCAATACCTGTTCATTGCCCTGTGGATTTCTTTTTTTTTTTGTTTTCCCCCTGGAGTCATTTTTAGAAATGCCTGAGCTGTTTCCCTTGGAAAAAGATCCCAAAACAAAAGAGCCAGAGAACAACAGGACTCTGTCAGAGCAAAGGTGCATGTGGCCCAATACTCTGTCTCCAAGGTGGCCAACCGTCAACGTCTAAAGGAGAGCATATGAGCAGTGCAGGTCGACTTCTGCCGGGGTCCTGGGGGTGCTCACAGGCCTCAAGGGCTGGGACCGGCCTCCCCTGGCATCCCCACCCACACCGTCTCCTGCCAAGGGCCCAGGGGACGTGGTGTCTCAGCTCTGCCTGGGGGCCTTCGGTTCCTGCCTGAGCAATGCTGTGGGTGCGCCCGTCTCTGCCCCTCTCTCCTGCATGGGCCTGGGACCTGCACTGCAGAGAGCTGCTCTCCTGGATGGACCCCTCAGACCTAGGTCATAGCTTGTCATGCAGAACTAGATGCAGAACAGAGCAGAACTATTCTATTCTGTTCTGTTCTAGGCTATTCTATGCTATTGCCTGCGCTCACCGGGAGTCGACTAACAGTGAGACTGTTACTTGCCTGAAATGCCAGGGGGATTTCAGCTCCAAAAACACTTTCAAGGGCACAAATCAGAAAGATTCCAAGTGGAAGCAGGGGTTTATGTTGAGATTTTATTTTCTGTTCTCTCATTTTCTCTCCTTTGCTCTCATTGCCTGGTATGGGATGGGATTTTAGGGTGTTTTTCGGAATGCGTTTCAGAGCCGCTGCTCACAAGCAGTAACACAACGCGCAGGTGTAGCCAGGAGCAGGCTGATGCATTCTTCAGTTCAGCTTGCAAAAAGATCACTTTGCAGTGTGGCAAAGGCACGTCACAGAGCTACAGAAAGTAGCAGCGGGAAGAGAGGCCAAGCAGTGCCTGTTTCCTGAAGAGTGAAGACTTGAAGAACGAGGATCAGCACCAACCGCACACAAAAGACGACGAAGAAGAAGAGGTGTGTGGTAGCGTGGGGCATTTTCCAAAGCAGGACACATGTCGATGACGAGCAGCCTTTTTGCCTTCCCAAACTTGCTGCGCTGTGCTTCTTGGCCAGGGATGCATGACAAGCACTCTCGTGCCTGCCCCGGCGCTTGTATCGCGTGCAGGGAGAGCTGCAAAGTGGCAGCTCCTGATGGTGCAGCAAGCCTGCAGCCCTGCCAAGCACGGGCTGTTTTGCACAAGCAAGAACCCCTGGGGAAACGGAGCCAAGGGAAGAGCAGAGCTCGCTCCCACTGCAAACTTGCAATGGGCAAGAGAGCCCCAGGCAGCCAGGGCGCAAGTGTGGCACCTTGGAGGTGCAAGAGCAGCAGGCAAGAACCTCGCCGCAAGGGCCCCGAGGACCCTGACAAGGGGCTGTGCTCAGTGCTACAGAGGACAAGAAGCAACCCCCGGGGGCCACCCTGGCGGCCCACCCGGGAGTCTAGCAAGCTTCCTCCCCCCGGATGCGGGGCACGAGGGCCACCTTCGTGGAGCAGGAGCAGCAGGCACCTAGCCAAAACGGCCCAAAGAAGCCCTGGCAGGGGCCGTGTGCTCGGTGCTGCAGAGGAAGGCAAAAAACCCCCGGGGACACTTGCTAGCCCACCTTGGGGGGGAAAAAAAAAGCCTTCCTCCCCCCTGCTGCAGGGCACGAGAGGCCATCTTCGTGGTGCATGAGCAGCAGGCAGTAACCTAGCCAAAAAGGACCAGAGGAGCCCTGCGCTGACTAGTGGTCATGCTCAATGCTGCAGAGGAAGGCAAAAAACCCCCGGGGACCAGTGCCAATCTGCCCCGGGGGAAAATTCCTTCCTGACCCCAGAGCTGGCGATCGGCTATTCCCTGAGCATGTGAGCAAGACCTGCCTCCTCGTCCCACAGGCTGGTCACGCCTCCCAGGAGATGCCCAAGCCCTATTCTCCCTCAACCTGCAGCCACCTCCGGGGCTTCCCAGAGTGGCCAAATGCCCCCGGCCCCATCGACCTTGGGGGCAAGAATCCCTCCCGCGCCTGGCAGGAGACCAGTGCGTGCTCCAAAGCACTGGGACCCCTGGGCAACATCTCTGCATCCCATTTCTTACGGCTGCTGCCACTGGCTCCGCAGGGCATGAGGACAGCGAGCTCTGCAGTGCTCCTCAAGAAGACACTCCCTTGCTCTTGCCACCACTTGCCAGCTGAAAAGGCCCGATAGCCTCGGGCACCGCCAGCTCTTGCTGGTTCTTCTCATCTCCAGCAGCCTCGTCCAGCCTCCGGTCTTCCTCCCTCAGCCCCCTCCAAGGCATTCTGCCGGCTCTTCAAGGACTTCCTCTCGGATGTCTGCGGGCTGCCCCCGGGCCAGCTCTGTGGCGACGGGAGGATGCCCCCTTTTATCCTGCCCCGGGGCATTGTGACTGCTGCGTTGCCGGGCGGTGGCACTGTGCCATGGGGGTGACCGCCCCCCCCCTCCCCGCACACACTCCCCCCCCCCCGCCCCCCCCGCGCAGCCCCGCCCGCCGCCCCTCTGCCCAGCATCCTTTGGAGGAAGGCCTTTGGGGTGCTGGCCCCGAGGCAGTCCCTGTGCCCCGGGGGCCCGGGGGGCTCTCCCTTGTCCGTGCTGGCCACGCACTGGGCACAGCTGCTGAGCGTCCCTGACGCGTCCTCTGCCACTCGGCTCCCAAGGACAAACCTAGTGCTGTTACTCTTCTCTCAGGCTGCGGCAGAAACCAACCCTGCAGCCCGAAGACCACCCCCATTAGCCGTCCCCTCTCTGCGCCAGAGCTAACGGCCACGAGCTCACGCAGCGAGGAGGACCAGGGACTTGACCTGGCTGAACACAAACCCTTTTCCGGGGGGCGCAACGGGGGTGACTTCAGCAGCCGCAGCCTGGGGGAAAGCCAAAGTGCAACCAGAGCCAGAGGTTGGGATGGACGGTGCCAAGAGACCACCACGGAAAGAACACAGGCTCTGAAAAACGGCGGAGCAGAGGTTACGTGCCCAAGGTTGGGCACGTGCCCAAACGTGGCTCTGGTGTGGCTCAGCCGGCTAGAGATTCCTGGCAAGGGAACTGGAGGCCAGAGACGAACCTCAACCTACAGCCTGCAAAACCTGAAGACGACCAGCACACAGGCGCATACGTATCGATCTTGTTCTGTCCTCGCCAAAACTGCTGGCTGAGCTGCCATCAGCCTCACTGACGGACAGCAGGCAAGTGACGGACAGGAGACGGGCAGAAGGCAAGACAAGGGGCTGTGCTCAGTGCTACAGAGGACAAGAAGCAACCCTCAGGGGCCACCCTGTGCTATCTGTTGCGTCAATAACCCCACAATTGCAAAGAAAATCATGGGAGGAATCATAAAACAAGAAATAACTCCTGAGGAATACTGGGAAATAGACTTTATGGAATTGCCAACGTGTAATCTGTATATATATTTACTGGCAGTGGTAGACACCTTTTCTGGTCAGCCCAATGCTTTCCCCTGCCGCACTAACAAGGCTAGGTAAGTGATTAAAATTTTATTGAAAGTAATTATCCCCAGATTCCATGTTCCAGAAGGTATATGCTCTGATAATGGACCCCACTTTACTGCAGAAATAGTGCAGGGACTTTCTAGATTTCTAGACATTAAATGGGATTTGCATACCCATTGGAGGCCACAGTGCAGTGGCAAAGTAGAAAAAATTAATCAAATTCTAAGAAGAGACATTTCCAAAGCATGTCAGGAAAGTCAAACGAAATGGGTAGATATTCTACCCATGGCTTTAATGAGAGTACAAATTACACCCAGAGTTAGAGAAGGTGTAAGTCCAGTTGAGATCCTGTATGGGAAACCATATCCAACCAATCATTTAACCACTAAGGGAGACCAAATGCATATCAAGGGACCATCTGTAATTTAAGAGTATTTGATGTCTCTCTCGCAGAATTTATCCTCCCTGCATAGTTACCTAAACCACAAGACTCCCATTCCCTTGGACACCCTGATACACCCACTCCAGCCAGGAGACGCGGTCTATGTACGACCCTGGAAAGATGAGCCCTGGAAAGAAAAGTGGAAAGGACCTTATACAGTGCTGTTAAAAACTTACACAGTGGTAAAGGTGAATGGGATTGACTCCTGGATTCATCATACTAAAGAAGGCGCCAGACCAGGACAAGTGGATCTCTATGCCAACTGGAGAACTGAAACTCTGACTAACCAGGGAATATCGACGAATTGTATCAAGGTTTTTCTTTTAGAAAACTATTATTGAAATGACTCCTAGGACACTCTCAGAAAGTGTTACTAATTTAGCATAGCTATAATGAAAATTGTATCTCTGATATTAATTATCCTAGCATTTACTTTTTGTAACAGAAATCTAGTCCTAAAACTTGTCCAATCCTTTGGAAGAATCCCTAATGTCAGCAGTATAATGGCCTGTTCACCATTATCTAAATCTGCAGCCGATCCCCTCGAGTGGGAAATTTTAACTTTAGATTTAAACTGAAACTTTCCTCAGTCTCCAAATTACCTCCTTTCAGAGTCGAATGTCGTTGTACAATCTAACAGGACAAGGAGAACTATTAGCGAATGCAACTAGAGCAGGATTACAAGATTTAAACCACTCAGTTACAGGAAACTTCAAAGATGATGTTGCAGAACAGGCTAACCTTAGATTTAATATTATTACATGACGAAATAAAACAAGTGGCAAAATCAAGTAGAAATATTCAGGCCTCTAAAGAAAATATTACAAAGTTTTGGATTCTCCCTGACTGGATGGTTGTCAAGTTTACTTCAAACGATAATTACAATTGTACTTATCATGATAATCATATGTATTGTTGTTAGTTGTGCCTTAAAACGTGTTAGATGACTAATTGTACAAGTTATTAATGAGAACTAATAATGAGACATATGAGGACTATGACGAAAAGTCTTAGTCTCAAAGGGGGGAATTGTAGTCTAACAATGTAGTCTAACAGGAGCTCGTGGAAGGCCAAGGCTTACGTAAACCCAATAAGGGGGATTCAGGCTGGAAAGCAGAACGTCTGAACAAGAATTACTGTCCTTGGGAGAAAAACACATCCTGGAGAAATATGTAAGCTAATTAAGATGTTTTGGGAACCATCTGAAACAACTAGTAGAAGTGTGATAAGAGGCACCCTCACACAAACTATCCTCATTATAATACTAAAAGTCACACCCCTCAAGCTGGAGACCCCGGCCCAAGCAGAGACCCCTCACCTTTGAGCGTGCGCAGAATATTAAAGTAGCACTGTAGCTTTAAGTTGAAATAAGACAAATGTAGATCAATAGAAAACTGCTTGGTGTAATTACTTATGCATATGCATAACTAGACTGTATAAATACTGTACCTGTATGACTGAACTTTGTGCTAGCTTTGTGGAGCTACCACCTAGCACCCACCTCTGTGCAGACATGAAATGAAATACTTCTGCCCTGTGTGTATTTTGGTGTCTCACACACCAGGTAAATGACCTCACACTTGTGGGATAACACAGGGAAGGCCAAAACACTCCAAAGCTGCCTGGCAGGAGTCCCAGAAAGACACAGGGCATGGACCATCCCCCAGCATTGACAAAATTGCTTCACTGGATTCCCTGGAGGAGTCTGGGGTTGGTACCTGCGAAATTCTGCTGTGTCCAGGGGAGGCCAAAACATTCTTCAGAGTCCTCGGAGGATTTCTGAGGAGCTACCAGGTATGGATCTGCCTCCATGACAAAGAAAACTGTCCATCTAACTAACTAGGAAAATTGGGGTGCTGCTACCTGGAACTTTAGCTGCCTGTAAAGGGAAAGCCCTGAAGTGAAAACAGGAATGGACCTGCTGCCAAAATACACCATGCTCTTCGGGTATCTACCTTAGAACATTCTGGGGCTGCTACCTGGGAATTCACTTGCCTACACAGGAAACCAAAAGAATACACAAAATACCTGGGAGGAGTTCCAGAGTCCTATTGGGCATGGAACTGCCTCCAACATACACCAAACTCTTTGGGTATTTACCCTGGCGGTGTCTGTGGCTGCTACCCAGGACTTCAGCTCCCTCCACAGCAGGACAAAGCACTTTGGCAGATGCCTGTGAGGAGCCCTGGGGAGCTACAGGCCATGGACCTGCTTCCCATTTCTAGCAGCAATCAGTGATAGAGTATCAACCAATAGTATGGCAGCAGTCAAGAAGAGCAGCTACCAATCATACAGCAACAACCAATCTTTTAGCAATAATCAATAGAACAGCAACAACCAAGGAGCTGTATACTATCACAGGTTACTACAAACTTATCATTAGGGAGGGAACTTATCCTCGATATAGCACCAGATATACTTGTGACAGACTACTTCTATGGGCATATAATACTGGTATAAAGTGAATTAGACAGACTTCAGAAAGGGCCAAAGCATCCCAGAGGGGAGGACAAACCAATCTCCAAGGGGACCCAGCCATCCCACAGGTGGGCAGTTAAACCCAACCGACTCCAAAAGGGAGCCCAAAGGGGGAACAATACCATAACAGACAGTCTCACTTCAGAGATGACCTGGAGGTGTCTGGATTCTTTGTACCGAGCTGTGCTTCAAAGCGGCCAGCTGCACATTTCAAGGATGCTTCTGGTCCCCAAGCTCACAAGTTCCTGGGCTCGCAGGAATGTTCTTCTGCTCAGTCATTTCCCCTTCTGACCAGTTGCCTTTATGGCTGCTCACACCTGCCTGCTCCTGCCCTATCAGCTCCTCAGACACCAGGGACATCACAAGCACCTGCACAGCAGGAGCGGCCTCACTTCCAACACCACAGCTTTTCCCCTCCATCTCCATCTCCATCTCTGTCTCCCATCTCCCTGTGCTCTCCTCTCTTCTAGGCACCTTTCTCACCCACTCCATGACTTCCCAATGCCTCTCTCTGTCTTTGTGCTTGTGTGGCAGATGTTACCTCAGAAGTGTTGTCCCAGCCACGTCACATGCATCTCTTCCTCTTCTACCTCTGTTCTCATCGTGACTGCACCAGCGGTCTGATGCACTTTTTGACCTCATGGGCCCTCTCGTCCTGCCTCCCTTCGGCTGTTAAATCCTGCTCCTGCAAGAGAAGTGACAACCAGTCAGTGCCCCCTCTCTGGCATCTTACCTACATCTTCCTGAGCTGGACAGCTGGTGGGAACTGTCACCAGCAGCCCCAGCAATGTGTGAAGTCTTCTCCTGCCACAGGCGCAGCTCTGGCTGCATACCATGCTTCCTGAAGGAGAACAACGACACTCAAAGTTACTCCTGGGCAACGTCCTGCTGGGAAGAGCTGATTTCAAGGCAGGTTGGCAGCAGACCCTGAGGCCGTGCCAAGGCTGGCCACATCTGGCTCCTTCCAGCAGGATTTTGGAAAGCTCGTTCCCAACTATGAACTCCAGGCCAAAAACATAAGGTAGAAACAGCCCCCACCCCTGAGGGCCTCAGCCCCCAACTGGCCTCTGTCCCCAGACTACTAAAACTTCCAAACAGGCTCTCCCTCTAACTGAATTATCTTCAGTTTTGACAAAAGAACCGTATGCTTCCAGATTCAGGAGCCTAAGACTGTTGGGGGGCGATTTGGGCTTCAATTCCAGAACAAAAGACTTGCCATTACACAGCCTCAGCCACCGCCTCCATGGTCATCTCGTCAGTGACCCACAAACACTGCACTGTAAAAAATCTAACGGCTAAGAAGAAGTATCCTCTCCTCCCCAAATCATTGTTTCCCTCATACCCTCACGCTACCACAGTAATAATCATACTATTCTTCTGTAATTGCCACCCATCTGAAACCCCTCCAAAGCATCATCCACTGACGTGACTGACAGCACCCTTCATAAGGGAGAACCATCACTAACCACGCACGCACCCATCAGACCTTTTGCAGCAAGGCCTCTGGGACCGAGCACCTCTACATGGACATCTTTGCCTGACAGGAGATGATCAGCCCCAGAAAAAACCCTTAGGTTGTCTTGGCTCTAGTGAAGGCAAAGAGTTTAGAATAATGATACAAGCAAGTTTCAAGAGAAAGCAGGATAGCGGAACAGGCAGAAAAATTGATGGGTCTCACCCACCTCTAATTTCAGAGGAAGGTGCAAGGGTTTTTCTTTTTCGTTTGTTTTTTTTAATCACTGCACAGCACAAGTGAAAAAAACACACACCTGTTTTTGAAGGAGAAATGAAAACTCCAATAGTAAGACTATCGAGTCTGCGTAATTACTCTTCTTTCCAGGATACATTGGTCTTTTTTTTTTACATCTCAGTGGAGAGCATATCACTCAGTGCTGATATGGGAATAGCAAAACGTCCTCTGTCAATCTTTGAAAGAGTACATTGAAGGAAAGGTGTTCATATAAACTGTAAATGACACGTTTCCACTGTCAAAGGTTATAATGCTTTTGAGTATCTTTGCCATCTTCATCTTCTTTGTCTTCCCTTTCTTCTGGTGACACTAGAACTACTGGATCTCAACAGAACATTACACTGTTCAAGTACTCGTGTAAATTATATGAAATCCAAAATGCCCTACACGGATGCCTACAGGTTTTGCTATTACCATCACGTTAACAACACTGTAGGTCCTGTCAGACCTACAACCTGCAAAACCTGAAGATCTATTTATGCAAGACACATTCCAGAAATTATAATCAGCACAGAGGAGCACATCTATCGATCTTGTTCTGTCCTTGCCAAAACTGCTGGTGACTCTTGTCACCAGCCCGTCGTCAGCCTCAGTGACTCACAGCATGCATGACTCATCTGGCTTAGCTCAGGTGCAGCTGCTAGGAAAACGGCTATTTCAGAAAGTCAGTGCTTGCTATTTTGGGAAAGTGTTTCAAGAAATGTGTTTAATACTCTGGAGGGGTAAGACTAAGCATGGTCATCTCTCTCCATGTCTGAGCTCTGCCACGGGTTACATGAGCCACAATGGGCAAGCCACAGGTTTGAACTTCCTCACTGAGAAAACTATGTCAAATGCATACAGTTTATGCCACTAGCTTCTGTAAAGTAACCTGAAGTTTCTTCATGAAAGGGGCTAAAAATGCAAAAACCAGAGTATCATTATCTAGCAGGTTCTTAATACTACCCTCTCATGTCACTAACTGGATACCAGGCAAGGAATGTACATGCTCTGTTCACCTACCTGCTCACGGAAACTGATTACATTTTATTCCTTGGAAAGAACTACCTTTCTCTTTTCTTTCTTTTTTTTTTTTTCCCCCAAAAGGGTGCACTGCTTGCTGAATGCAGGATGAGTTACATGGGGTATACAGACCGCACCTAGAAAACTGACAAATGAGGCTGTGACCACCACCATCTCTGTGCCGTGCCACTCCAACACTCCTATCCCAAAGACATTCATTTCTCTCCTCTTCTGCTCTTCTCATCCTTCCACTTGTGCCACCGATCTCCTTCACACTGACACTGACACACTTTTCTCTCCTGTTTCTGGAATATTTTTCATCACACAAGTATATTTTAGCTTTTTGCTCCTTTAAAATTCCAGAGATTTCACTTTCTTCCTGAATTAATTGCCCTGTACTCTTATTGCCCATTCAATGTGCTATTTATAATTGCTTCCTACAAGTCTCTCCTGCCCAGCTCCCTGAGATCCACAACATGTCAACCAAGCCATCTAGTTCCTCTCTCCAGACTGCCCATGCCTTGTATTAAAGCTGCTCTTATGAAGATCGTCAGTTAATACTCTCCTAAACAGATCTCCAAATGATGAGCCAACTCTCAGTCTCCATTACTAGTGACGTGCCTTTGGCACGTTTGACCATGGGGGGGTTTTTTATGATGCCTTGCCTGACCATGGTTTCTTCAGGTCAGGGATCCTCTCCCTGGATCCCTCCAGTGACTCCAGATGGCCTCTTGCTCTCCTACGGGGAGTCCTTGTCACCAAGGGGGGCAGTTGGGAGCCCCAGGCTGGGTCTGAACTAAGAAATGAAAGCAGGCATCATGTGAGCAGTCTGAAAACACACACCACGGTGAGTCAGTCTGAGTGCAGGAGGAGTTTCTTCTCCATCCTGTACTCACACACTAATCACCTGCTCCTGAAGCAGAAGCTGCTTCTGCAGGAGAACAAAGTCTCTGCACCTACTGCTCTTCCCATCACAGAGACAGGGATAACCCTGAGCTCTAACACTCTGATGTGCCACCAACATGCCAGATGCAGCACACGCAGGAGTCAGCATGTGTGATGTGGGTCCCTGGGGCGGCAGGGTGGGGGGCTGTTGAAGGCAGCACCTTGTCTATGGCAGGCTGTGTGACCGCCCGTGTCAGTGTCCTGTCTGTGTCCTGTGCATGCGTGTGTCTCATGGATACGAGCTCAGCTTTGCTGCTGGCTGAACCTGCAATAGGGAAAGCGGCAGCTGTGTCCCTCAGCTGGGGCAGAGACCCCAGCTGCTGAGCTGGGCTCCAGCAGGTGGGCAGGGGGGTCCTGGGCAGGGGAATCCTGGGCTGGGGCTGCTGGAGGAGGTGGCCACTCCTGACATCCCTTAACAGCCACACAGTTGGCAGGATCTGGTCGAGCTTTGAGCACTCCTGAGATTACATGTCTATAATCCTTACGCGATGGGGGACTGATGCCTTGATAATGTGCCCACAGGGATACATTTGTAACCCAGCTCCACAGCAGTTTGGGCACCCAAACAGGAGCTGTGCTAGGAAATCCTGGATTAACTGCAATGATTGGACTGGGGAAAAAAGATGTTTACAGAACATTAGAAGGCGTAAATGGCTCGGCTGCAGGCCTAGTGACCGAGTTTGTCCTTTGGGGGATGACAAGAGAGGCTCACCAGTGTGTGTACAAGACCTCCTGCAAGTAACAGATCACCCCCAGTTATCAAATCAACAGTGGTGCTGGCTATAAAGCAGGAGGAAACCTGAGCGAATCAGGCTACAGGCTGAGCTCTGTACAATCGGAATTGTCAAATTTGTGAAGGTCAAGTAGAAATGCACAGCTGAAAAGAGCAGCCTCACCTTACAGAGCTTTAAACCTAATGGAGTCCAGTAGGAGAAGTGAGTACTACGGAGGAAATCAGTGAATTATAGGGGAACGAACATCAGGTAACTCTGAAAATATGGAAATCCCTTGTGGCTCCTGTCACTGGAGAAACACATACCATCCTGCAAGAGGACAGGACAACCCAGGGTCAGCCAGCATGACTGTCAGTGGCACAAGAGGTTCTTTTTCCCTTGTCCTCTTCCAGGTGACGCTGTTCAAGCCCCCGGCACCTGCAGCCATGCTTGGAGTCTGCCCTTTGCTGGGCACAACTCCCCTGATACTGCATGTCTGATACACATTCCATAAAACAACGTAGCCCCAGAGATTTTGTTTGTTCACCTCGAGCCATGAGGACGGGGTGCGTGTGTGTGAGGTGTGCGTGTGCTTTCTCTCTTTAATTTCCATGCCTCTGCAACAACTCTGCAAGATCGGACTAGAGGAGAGCACTGAAATCAAAAGGTTAAGTGACACAGAAAACTCTAACCGCACATTTTCACCTGATGGCCTTAACCAAAACAGGCTTTGGATCCCAATTGCTCACTTTGCCCTTGAATAGTGCCATTCCTTATCTGAAAGCTACTGTGCCTCTGGCTGAGGACAGATACAAGCCACACAGAGAGCAATCGGAGCTAAACCGATTTCAACGGTTTCAACAGTTGAAACAGGACCGGTTTCAATGGCCCTGTGCCAGAAGCACATGGACTGCACAGGCGGGCACTTACAGATGTGTTTGTTGGACTTCTCAGGGAAATAACCACCTAGGGCAGAGGACAACAGCACAAAAGCAGTGAAGTTCTGGCCTTTTACTCAAGCCAAGGAGGCAATTTCACCAGGATGGGTTCTCCTTAAAAGTTCCAGAAGAGCCAGCTCTCTGAAAACATCTACAGCTCATTCAAGAGGTGAGCCGAATGAAAAGAGCTAAAATCCCCAAAGACAAAAAGAAATGTTGTAAATATCTTGGTTGCTCAATGTTTCCTTTTAGTTTCCCTTTCGCAGATAATTTGGCCTAGCTTGCCAGTATTGTTGGCCTTAAGTAAGGAAGCTTAGATAGCAGAATTGCTAACGAGCATTCTTTATTTGACCTAATCATTAGAGTAAGAATGCTTTGCCTGTGTTAAATCCTTGGTTAGCTGAGATAGTTGCAATGTAGATAGATAAAAAGGAATTCTTCAGGCCCTGTGTCCCTGGAAAGGGCTGATAAGGAGAAACTACACAAGAACCACCTGATTTTGGATATGCAAGGAAGGTATGAGTAAGACAAAGATGGACTGAGCATGCGTAAAGACAAAGTTCAGTCAGCGGTCAGAGTGATGAAGACTACTGACTTCCTCCAACGACCACCAGAGGATCCCTAATGACCACCTAAGGACTTAAGTACGCATGCGTCAGGGATATTTACATATATTAATGAGTTCCAAGAAATCTCATGTTTATATGAATTAATCTTATGAATATGTATATTTTGCAACATATAACCTCTGCGATCTTGCTTGTTTGTCGGAGCACTTATGGTGGAGCGATCCCCAGTGCTGCCCAGCGCTGTAATAAAGGATGCCTGCTTAATAGTAACTCCGTTGCTATTGAGTTTTATTTCAGGAACACTCTGAAACTCCAATTCACCTGTTGGGAGATTTGGATTTTAAAGGGTAGTCTCCACGAATTTTGTTTCAGAGTCTTTTGTACCCCACTCTCACAAGGAAATATGGAAGCATGCTTGTCTTGTCTGAACAAACACTTGGTCAAATGTTACTCACTCAGTCCACAAGTGATCTTAGATAAACATCTTGGGAAGTCCACAGAATGCCATAGGCTGGAGCCATATAACAGCCTTCCATTCCTGATATGGAGGGCTCCACATATTAACAAGGACCTAGAGAGCATCTGTCTTCTGCGGGAGGGTTTGCTCCTTTACATGTGTAAGCGGGGGCTTTGGCTTTGGTGGGATTGTGGTTCAGGTAACCTAGGAAGAACAGCATATGAAAGGCCACTGCAGGCAACTGCATTTCAAAGCTCCTTTGTAACTGGGGGAGATTGAGCTGCCCAGTGCATGAAATTCGGGGGACTTTTTCCTCCCAGAGTAATAAAGGCAAGCTATACAGTGCCTTGTAGTGCCAAAGAGTAAATCTCTAAGCTCAAACGGTTGTGCAACTCCATTGCAGTTCAAAAGAAACTGGACCTCCTGCCAGCCTGGTTCCAGTCATAACCATGGAGAAAGGGAAAAAAAAAACCCCACAACAAAGAAGAAACAGCACACTTCTTGAAACAACAATGTAGGTGCTTGTATTATTCTGTCATTATGGAGTATTTTAGCCCTATAAGCACTTGGTAAGCTAACTTGAAGCATACGTAAAGAACTCTTGTGTGATTTTTTGCTTTCCCAGGAGCCCCGATGGGAAGATCACCAGCAAATGCTGCACAGTCAGGTGCTTTTACTGGTAAGAAAAGCAGCCCTCTCCCAGCCATGGCAAAGCAGAGCTTTATAAGGAAAAAGGGGGCAGGGAGGGGTAGTGTAAAGGGAAACAGCTTTGTAGCTGGTGTTACCACAGGTGTCCTCAGCGTGCCACACACCACTCTGATCCTCGTTTTACCTGTTGTCCCTGGGACTGAGTACTTGGGTGAAATACTCAGGAGAAGGGAGAATTAGCAGAGAAGAGGTAGTGGCAAGAGAGCTTAAAGGAGAAGTCCTGAATCAGCAGGAAGTGGTGCTTCTCTTGTACAGAAGGCTGTGAAATCTTTCAGGAGAAACGAGCAGCAGCTACAAGTAGTTTGTGCATAAGGAGAACAGGCCAGGAGTCAAAATGAAAATGCCTGAACAGCATTCATCTGAAAATTGGTTGCCACTCCAGCAGAGTTTCACATGGATGCCATCCCATGCTGTAAAACTAATGCGTCTTTTGGGGAAAAGGAGGAAAGAAAACCCACCAAACCTAAACCAAGAAGTGTTTTTTCTTTTCAGACCAAACCTCTGCTGCCTGCCGCACAAACCTTTTCACTTGTGCTCTGGTTTTCCCTGTTGAGAGGCTTTGCTTATTTGGTTCTCTTACCCGCCTGTAACAACCACCTCTCCAGGACTAAAGCATTCCTCCTCTCATTTTACAGTCTCCCTCCTCTCCACCAAGCCTTGGTTCATCACAGGTGGAATGTTTCCTTTGGCCTTGCCTGTGTATCTGTTAGGAACTCCTCTGTCCTGGACTGACCCGGCTCTGGATCTGCAAATGGCCTGTGCTGTCCTTTGCTCCAGCTGTACCAAACTGCTAACAAAGTCCTACCGTAACAGGAGGAGCTTTTTTTTCAAGGTTGGGGAAGACTGTGCAGTGCAGGTGAGCAGGAAAGGAGGCAGCAATGACTTTCTCTGGTTCTTGTTTCTGCTCCTCTGGTAAGATGGGGCAGTTCCCAACTCTGGTCTCACCTGGGCTGCAGAGGAAAAGGCCTGAGGGGAGCCTGGACTTGGATGATTTGCAACGGCAAACCAAACATTTCCACTTGAGCACTTGAACTACAACGTCACCATCCCAAGGGGCTCAAGTCTGTAAGACTTGGAAAGACTTAGCTGAGAAAATAATGAGTCCAAATGAACAGTATCTCCAGGAGACAGAGCTCCATGCTCTGAGCACAGCACAATGCTATAAGCTTTACCGACTGAACCTCTACTTTTCTACACAAATGCTAGTGATCTCCAAAGAAAGCTGGTTTAGCCAGTTCTCCTCCAAGGCCCTTACACTGGTAAATCCACACGAACAACAGGGCCCTTCTGCAGGTAGCCACAGCAAGCAGAAAGGCAAGCATTTCTTAAATCCATCTAGAAACCCATCCCAGCAGAAAACAGAATCCCTACAAAGACTGTTGGCAAAACTCCCCACATCTCCGGGCTGGGGGCACGTCAGCAACGTATCCACACCTTTCACGTTTGGGATCCACCACAAACACAGTTTCCATTCTGTCACATCACCTGAGCTAAAACTGCCAGCAGGAGCTGGCTCATCCTGGGACTCGGTACCACCCAGGCACGCAACCTGCAGTCCAGAAGTACGCCTGAAAAGACCTCGACAGCCTGCATTAACACACCAGCATGCACCCGAGATGTAAATGCTGCCAAGTCATCTCTTGTTTGCAACAGATAGAGAGGACCAAATTTAGCAAATTTGGCCTTACTTCTACCAAAACTTTCCTTACAGAGAGCTCATCCTCTGTGTTTGTACACTGGAGTAAAGACCTGCTCTAGCGCAAAGGCTCAAACCCGGCCTACGGTCAAGGAGCCATTTAGACAAGCCCCAGTTTTCTTTCTTCATTGCTGCCTTGCTTCCCAGAAATCAATCAATACCAAAAGCTCTTTTCCCGCTAGTTTTGCAACAGCTTCATTACCTTTAAAGACAACACTTCTTACCTTTGCTACTCCAACACACCCTCACAGCCCAGCAAAATCACACTGCAGGGAGGAAACCTTCACCATACAAAGACAGGCACGCTACAGGTATACATTACTCTCAAAAAACAGGCTCTTTCAACCACTCTTCCTTTTGCCTACCAAAGTTCAGACAGTGTCAGAAAACAGCAACAAAAAAGCAGGGTTCTCTCTCACATTTGACAGAGCCCATTATATCAGCCATTCAACATTAAGTCCAACTCCAGTCAGAGCTCCAGAATAAGAAATGCCATCTTAAAATTTACGGGAAAAAGAAGCGCTTTGAAGTGGCAAGACCAGAGAACGTTCATGAAAGCACCATCAGGCAAGTACACATCCCTTATCACAGACCACCTGCCCCATTACCTGAGTGAGTGATGTTCTCAGCTAATTTGCAGCTCGGGCTCTCTTGGTCATTAGCGCCGAGCATGTAGGTTGGAACTGGAGCTGGGAAGAAAACCATATGCAGTCAGTCTGGTTTCATTCAAGTCCAGGTAAGTTCAAGTTCACATTTACTAGGAATCACAGCAGGTCCCATCCATCCCTCCAGACCCCCGCACAACTCCTGTGCAGTGTCCTGAGGAGCAATAAGCGCAGAACAAGAAACCTTCCTTCAAAATAAGGCCCACAGCCTGCTCTTTCAACAAGATGCACAGAGCACCAGCTGAGAACAACCTCTGCTTTAACTCCACCTAGCTCCGCTGCCTACATAAGGACACCAGCTCCTAAATGATCCCTAGCCCTCAAAACACAGATCTTCCCTAGGGCAATGCTAAGGAAATACCAGAGCACAGGGACAACTGCTCATTCAGTTTAAGCTGATGGCGAGAAGGACAGAGGACTAGAAGGAGAAAAATATGACAAGGAAGAAGACTGAGGAGCCAAGAAAGAAAGGTGCAGGGAAAAGGCTAGAGAGAGGGACAAATCAAGAGAAACAGGCACAAGGAGACCTGCAGAGAGATGAAGGAAGAAGAAGCGGGGACAAGAGCAGGACAGAGAGATGGGGAGGGAAGCAGAGGAAGAAGGAAGGGGGGATAGAGGAGCACAGGGACAGGGCGCGGGGCATACAGATGGAGAGAGAAAGAAGGACAGGGAGCAGAACAAAGGGACTGAGAAATAAAGAGAGGGTCAGATCCTGACAAAGAGACCAAGAAGAGGGGGAAAAAAACCCCAGCAACGGGCTGGAGGACAGAGACTGAGGAAGAGGAAAAGAGGGCTGAGAAGCAGGAAGGAGGAAGAGAGGACAAATACAAGGGAGAGCCAGCTGGACACAGGAGTATAGCAGGAAACAATGGGACAGGCAGCGGGACAGAGAAATAAAGACAGAGAAGATGGGGACAGGAACCAGGACAGAGGGACAGTGAGAGGAAAAAAGGGGCATGGAGCAGGACAGAGGTGAAGAGAGATGCAGCCGGGAAAGAGGAAGAGAGGCACAAAGAGGGAGAGGGATGAGGGGGGAGAGAGACAAATAAGGACTGGGGGCAGGATACACATTGCAAAAAATTCTGGGGTGGGCAGCAGGATGGAGAGGGAGTAAAAAAGAGTAGGGGCAGGGAGCAGGACAGAGAGACAGACAAGAATAACGATAAAGAGAAGAACAGGGATGGTGAGCAGCACAGAGGGATGGAGAAAGAGAGGTATCAGAAGCCCTGCAGAGAGATGGAGGGAGGAGGGAGGGGAAGGGTCAGGGAGCAGCAGAGAGAGAGAGGAGAGATGGACAGGAAGAAGGACAGGGACAGTGGGATGAGAATTACCGAATGAAAAAACACAGTGGCAGTGAGCAGGACAGAGCAACAGAGAGAGAAACAAAGAGAACCAGAAGGAAAGAGGGAGAGGGGAAGACAAGGACAGGGAGCAGGACATACAGGCAGAGAGAGACAAAGAAGGACAGGGAACAGGCCAGAGAGACTGTGAAAAACAGAGAGGGATGCAGATCAGGACAAAGAGACAGAGAAGAAAAAAACAGCAATGTGCTGCAGGATAGAAACAGAAGAAGAAAAAAAGAGGGACAGAGAGCAGGGGAGAGGGACAGCAAGCAAAACACAGGGACAGGTAGAGCGACAGAGAAAGAGGGACTTGGAGAAAAGAGACGGACGGGGAGCAGAACACAATACTAGAAGATGAGAGGTACAGGGAAGCAAAAAATATGACACAGAGGGAAGGGGGGCAGGGAGGGACTGAGATGCAGAAGAGGGGTGACATGGCCCCAAGGGCCTGGGACTCACCGCAGCTCCTGCTCTCTGCACTGCCAGGCAAATTCTTCAGCTCAGGCACTTCTTTGTCTGTCTGTCCTTCCCTCCCTTCCCCTTCTGTACCTCTACTCGCTTGCCTGTCCTCGCCTCACGGCTGGCCTCAGCCCTGCCTCAGCTGGGCCACGGCTGGAGCAGAGGCTGCACCTCCCAGCACCAACATGGCCACCCAGAGGCCCCCCGCCGCAGGACTACAGCTCCCGGCATGCCACGGGGCGCTCCTTCCTGCTGTCTGCCCCTGCGGGGACACTGTCCCCCGGCCGGTCCCGCCCCCGCAGGCCCCGGGGCCGCCTGCCCGGGGCTGCCCTGGCCCGTGCCCGGCCCAGGCCCCTGAGCTCTGGTGGAGCAGGGAGGAGGGGGAGCAAGGGACAGGGCAGCAGAGGGAGGTAGGGCAGGGCGGTAGGGTGGCCGGAGAGGGACAGGAGATGGACAGAGGGATGGGAGCAGGACAGAGGGGCAGGGAGAGCAGGGGGGAGCTGGGCAGGGAGTGGAGAAAGGAAAAGTACTGGTGAGGAGCGGGCAGAGGGATGGTGCGGGAAACAGATGGAGGGGAAGGAGGTCGGGGGGGTCAGGAAGAAAACTCATGCTAAGCAGCAGGACAGAGGGACAGAGAGAGAAGAAGAAGGGCAGGAAGGAGGCCAGAGGGACGGACCAATCCAGGCGGGGTGAGGGAGCGGGGCAGGGGGGCAGAGAGACAGAAAAAGCACCAGGGGAGCGGAGTGACAGAGCAATGGGACAGGGAGCAGGACAGAGGGACAGAGGGGAAAGGGTGAGAGGGAAAAGGGAGGGGAGAGAGACAGGGAGAGGCAGGGACAGAGAGTGGGAGAGCAAGAGAAGGACAGGAAGCAATGCGGAGAGACTGAGAAACAGAGGGATGTGGATCGGGACAAGAAGGCGGAGAAGGACAGAACAGCAATGGCCTCCAGGATGGAGATGGAGGAAGAGCAAAAGGGGATGGGGAGCAGGACAGAGGCCTAGAGAGAAGAGAGAAGGCACAGCCAGCTGAGCAGGGGATGAGGGGAACAGGAAAGAGGGGACAGGCTGCAGGACAGAGAGAAAAAATAAAGCCAGGAAGCAGGACACAGTGACAGGAAAAATAGAAGGAAAAGGAGCAGGAGAGAGCACTGTGGAGAAAGAAAAAACCAGCAAGGGGATATAGGAGAGACAGAGAAGAATTAGAAAATACAGACCGGGAGCTGGACAGAGAAAGAGAAAATAAAAAATAGTGATGGGCTAAAAACAGAGAGGGAGTAATTAAAAAACGGGAAGCCAGAGAGAGAGTGATGGGAAGAGACCAAACATTGCAATTATGGGCAACTGCCCACATTTCTTGAGCACTCCCCAGGAACTGCAGTACCAGGAGCCTCGAGGAATGTGCTGCCTAAAAACCCTCTGCCCTGGGCCCAATCCTGCAGCCTAATACTGGTGACAAGCATTACCTTGCAGACTGGCTGGGACTGAGGAAAAAAAGCCCAGCTGAGGGGTGGGGGAGGAATTGCCCAACTGTTTTTTTGTTTGTTTGCCTGTTGGTTTTGCTTTAAAAAAAAATACCATTTAATCTCTAAATACCACTTGCAAAGAAGAAGGAACCAGGCATACCAGCTTGGGTGCAATTAAAGCCTGAACCCGTTCAACAGCCTCACAAACAAACCATCGCTCACTCCCACAGCACACACTCCACTGCCTGCCTGCAAGTACAGGCAGCCACACTGTTTCTTGAGCGCTCCCCAGGAATGGCACCACCAGGCAGCTCAAAAAACATGCTGCCTGCAAAAACTTGAGCACAGCTTAATTGTGGGCAATTTTTCCTCTTTTTAGGCCTGCCGGTTGAAGAGTCATCTGTCAAGAGATGCCTCAGGACCATGTCGGCGCTGGTGGCGCTGTTTTTTGGATCCTGTGGCAGCAATGGGCAAAGGGACAGGCTATGGAATCCCCGTGCCAGGTACGTGTGCAGGGTGTCAGGGTCACCCCTACATGGTTTTTCCCAGCGGAGCCCCAGCCAGTGCTGGCCCCACGCTGCAGCCTCAGGGCAGAGGCTCAAGGAGCCAGGCATTTCTGTGGGCACTGCACCCTGCCAGGCCCCACCACTGGCTGTTGGCTGCCCTGAGCTTCTCCCCGTTGTGCCCCCAGCTCTGCTTTCTGCCAGCGCCGGGGGCACAGGAGAACGTCTGGCCTGTTCCTCCTGACCCACGTCGGCAGCTCCTACGTGGTGTCCAGTTCACACAGCTGATTTGGGGGCGGCAGGTCTCTCTTGTGGCACCCTGGGAATGGGGGCAAAGCAAACCAAATCCCTCCCTTCCAATCTTTGTCCCCAGGGAGACCCAGTGGAGACGTACCATGTGCTGGAGAGCATCCTGCAGGGAGGTGACAGCTGTTGGCAGAGCGGTGCTGAGACCCACCTGACAGCAAAGGTGCCCAGTAGCCGCAGAGGAGCCCAGGTGAAGTGGTTCTCTTGGAGGCCACCAAAGCAGCCTTCCTCTGCCCCTGATTTTTTGGTGAGATACAGAGCAGCGCAGAGGTGTTTCTCAGGCATCCAGGCCTGAGGAGGGTTTCCCAGTGCCCCCGTGAGACATCCTGCTCCCAGGAAGCAGCTCCCCATAGAGCAAAGGCCATATCCAGCCACCCGGCACTGGGCTCGGCTGCCCCGAGGGGTCTCCCAAGGAGGATGGGGTCATCTGCCTGGTGGCTCTGACACAGAAATGATGAGCTGAAGCCCCGTGGTCATGGCTGGCCAGTTACAAGGCTCTGAGTGCCTCAGGCTTCTCCCTGGGAGTGTTTAACGCAGGCACTTTTTCAGGGTGTGATGGATGATGTGAGGATAGCTGCTGGTGATGTCCTGGTGGCTCTGTCCCACTCCCCACTTCAAAGTTGTGATGTCTGAGATGAGAGGCCACCTGAAGGCCCTGGCAGACATCTCCAAGGAGTTTATGTTCAGTGTTTTGATATCTTAGGGCTAGCATGTGCTAGGGTTATGGGATGCTAGGGTTATTGGATGCCAGAGTTTACATGAGTTTGGATTAAAGCATGTGGTTGTTATGGACAGGATCTGGGTTTGTTGGCCCTGGGTTCCTGGGATTAGGTTATTTTTGCCTTATCTTGTGTTCTGGGTGGGGTTTTTTTGGAGAGTCCTTTTTTAGTTTGTTTGCTTTCTTAGGGTTAGGGTAGTGGCCTTTGGTTTTTGTATGATGTGTCTTCTGGTTATTTTTTTGTTGTTCTGGTAGTGTTGCATTTTCTGTCTTGTAACCAGCATTTGTGGTCTAATATGTGTGACCGGGCCAGGCAGTGTCAATTCTGTTGCGGTCCAACTCACTTCCACTGAGTCAGTAGGTAGGTGGTTAGGTGTGGAGGACTTGGAGTTTGTGGAGAATGACTGCCAGACAACTAACGGGCACTTCTGGGGTGTGTGTAATGACTGCCGGAGGACTAAGTGTACTTCTGAATTTGTGTGGACTCCCCACATTCATGGTCATTTCTGCTGCCTTGAGGAAGAGCCATAGGAAGACCCCAGCCACACAGAAGGACCAGGGTTTCCCCAAGGGTACATGGCTTTTTGGGTTTTGCTTTTGAGTAAGAAACCCGCAAAGAGGCTGCTATTGTTGTTTAGTGACGTTTTGTACAGTCCTGGACTGAGTATCGTGTGACTTGAAACATGGCTGAAAAAAGGGTAGAGGTTTGCCTGCCTGTTGTGAATGCTTGAGTTTCAAATGTCTGCTTGCGGTGGTGACTTCATACAGTCCTTACCTCCTATCCTGAGGCACGACATGTGCTTAGGGCGAGGTTCATGATCCACAACAGTGGATGAGAATCCGTATTTCAAATAGACTTCTTGATCGTTTTGAATTTTTTGGGGCCAACTTCTTCTCAGATTGGATTCGTTCATCCTTGATTTTGCCTCTTCACATGGCTGGCGAAGAGCTCATAGGAGGAGCAGGAGAAGGGTCAACACTACCGTTTCCATGTTGGTCAGTTGTGCTGGACTTACAGGGTTATCTTCCATCTGTGGTTTCTTTGCAGGAATCTCTTTTGAAGCCATTTGTCTGTTTAGTGAGGGGTAGTGGACTCAAGGGGAGACCTTTTGTTCCTCATTAGTGCCTCAGGGATTTACCTGTCATTTTTTGTTTGTTGTGTTTGCTTTTTATTTGCCGTGCTTAATTTAAAAGCTTATTGAAGCTCTTTCGATTTCCGTCATTAAAGGAAGTCTCTAGGATTACTACCCAGGAGTGAGCTGTCCAGAAAGGACTCTCCTTGTACGCTGCCGTCAGCCTTCAGTCTAGAGAAATATCTGGTAGTGGTGTATTTTAATGGTGATGTACTCAAATGCATTTTAAATATACAAGCTTTGCCCTTGTGCCTGATATGCCTGGGGGATGATGCTCAGCAGCTCATCAACATTATGTTCTGCTGTGCTTTACCCATTTGAAGTAATGCATCACCAGAAATGTCTTCCTTGGTACCTACACAGAGCAAGAACCTCCAGTAGCAAGGGCATGCTGACCCTTGGGCAGCTTCAAAGTGACAGATAAATGTCAATAAGTTAAAAAAACAGTCCCGTGGTAGCAGTGTGGACATCAAAGTCCACCTGACTCTCCACACTGACTCAGCATGTCACAAATTTATGTGGGTAAGGATGGGTGAAGTCAGTATAAGCAGGTGTTGTAACTGGCCAGGCCGTTTATCTAAAGAAACAAAAAAAAAAGTGACCTTTGCTTGGAGTTTTGTGCCTTTAGATGTCGGGGTGTATTGCCTTTTCCTTCCTTGCTCTGCGCACAGTGTAGTGAGAGGTGTTTCCATCTGGGGGAGGAAAGCCATCCAACAGCCATCATCAACCTCAGGGCTTGATGGAGGCCTAAGTGCTTGGGACAGTTTTACTTGTGTGGTGCTTCTCATTCTGCTCCCAGGTTTTCCCATTAATGCTTGCTCTTTGCTTTATTTGCCTTTACAGTGTTTTGTAAATGTTCTCCATTCATAGCCGTGAGCACTGAACTATGTGTTCCTTGCTCTGAAAACTCATGAAGAGCTTTAGAGGTTTCCTTGGGAGCAGAGAAAATGGGTCCCTTGAGAGTAGAGAAGAGAATTTCATATGATATGATAAGCTCAATGCTTCCATGATAAGCATCTTGTAAGGATAAAAGTACCTGCTTTAACTTTTTGGGGTTTCTTCAGAAATGTTTAGCAATAGCTACTTAAATGATTGATTACTTCAACAGAAGAAGAGATCACTTTGCTTTCTGTGTCTGACTAAAAGAACTAACCTGAACATACAGAAAACTGATGTGAAGAGCCATTGTTTGTCATTATTGGGTACCACGTCTGACTTGTAGAGCTTCCCTGGGCATAGGGTGGTGTTTTGTACATGGCATTGTCCAGTCCTGTTTTTGAACTGAACATGTTACTCTTTCACAACTTTTTTCGTAGCATTTTCACTTGAACTAATGTTCACCAAACCAGTTTGTTCTTACGTAGCTTCTAGGCAGAGGTTGAATCTTTGCAGTCAGATTTTGCCTTGGCCTCTGTACGGTGCCTAGTAACCTTTTTTTTCCTGCATGATCTTTGTGCACAGGAGTTGTCTCTTACATTGAAATGGTCATCTCTGTAGGTAATGCTACACACATTTGTACAGATGCTGGACAGGCTAAAGCTGTAATGCCAATATGGAAGGGCAGCTTGATGCTGGGATCATGCTGTAGCTCTCACAGCCCAGGAGATTTGTGTTTGTTATTGTCATGTTAGAGGAATTTCCCAGGTTTGGTATCTAGTGTGAAAGCACAGGGATCCTCCAGTGTTTGAGGTCTGGTAAAATGATGGTCCATCTGAAAGTGGCTGCTGGAGGCTGGGAGTTTCAGTCCATGCTCACTAAATTGCCTGCAGGCAATTAGTGACCTGGGGGGGAGTAATGCAGTTCAGGCTCTGTTGGATCTGTGCAAGGGTTTAGAGCAGCTGCAGAACCTGGGCATTCAAGCCTGAGGTGTAAACCCTGAGTAAGAACAGAGGAGGGGGAAAAGGTCTGTTTGGTGTGTTTTTTCCCCCTCTCTAGGATGTGACATGCCTCTGTTTTGGAGAAAAGCAAGTGAAAGAGCAGAAGCTGGGACAGGACTAGGTAAGTGGGAGGAGTGGTAGAATATTATGGGCAAAAGTGGGTTTGGATTTTGATCTGCTCAGAAAGTTTCATACCAGCCTTGAAACTCGTTTATTAATGTGGGGATGATAGTGAAGGGGGGGGGGGGGGGGGGGGGGGAGACAAAGAAGTGGAGGGAGCGAGGAAGAGCTCTGAGGATTTGCTCCCAGAGCTCCCAGAGCATTAATGTGTCAATCCTCTAGTGTCAGAAGGGGTGACTTGCCAGTGACACAGCTGTCACTCCTTGTCCCTGACTTTATAATTCCCTTGAAAGCCAGGGATACAGCCTTTCTCTTAAGAATATGTGTTAGAGGTACGAGTGCACAGGGGCAGCAATGTGAACAGTGGTGTCGTGGTTTAGCTTCAGACGGCAACTAAGCACCACACAGCTGCTCGCTCACCCTCCCCACCCCGGTGGGATGGGGGAGAGAATCGGAAGGGCAAAAGTAAGAAAACTTGTGGGTTGAGATAAGAACAGTTTAATAATTGAACAAAAAAATTGTAATGAAAAGGAAAACAATAAGAGACAGAGAGAGGAACAAAACCCAGGGAAAAAAACATGTAATGCAACTGCTCACCACCTGCTGACTGATACCCAGCCAGTCCCCGAGCAGTGACTGCTGCCCCCCAGGCAACTCCCCGCAGTTTGTATACTGAGCGTGACGTCATACGGTATGGAATATACCTTTGGCCAGTTTGGATCAACTATCTTAGCTGTGCCCTCTCCCAGCTGCTTGTGCACCTGGCAGAGCATGGGAAGCTGAAAAGTCCTTGACTAGTGTATACACTACTTGGCAACAACTCCAACGTCAGTGTGTTATCAACTTTCTTCTCATCCTAAATCCAAAACACAGCACTGTACCAGCTACTAGGAAGAAAATTAACTCTATCCCAGCTGAAACCAGGACACTGGCCAAGTCAGCATCTTGTACGTGTTACGCAGATTGTGTTTCTTGACTGCTAGCAAGGAAAGGAGTGTGGTAGTGTAGTCTAACAGTGTAGTCTAACAGGAGCTGTTGGAAGGCCAAGGCTTACGTAAAGCTGATAAGGGAGATTCAGGCTGGAAAGTGGCACGTCTAAACAAGAATTACTGTCCTTGGGAGAAAAACACATCCTGGAGAAATATGTAAGCTAATTAAGATGTTTTGGGAACCATCTGAAACAACTAGTAGAAGTGTGATAAGAGGCACCCTCACGCAAACTATCCTCATTATAATACTAAAAGTCACACCCCTCGAGCTGGAGACCCTGGCCCAAGCAGAGACCCCTCACCTTTGAGCGTGTGCAGAATATTAAAGCTCGGCATAAGACGCATCAGGGAAGATAGGCGGTAGCAGCATAGTTCTGTTTATTTCTACACGCTCTTCTGTTCTGTTCTGTTCTGAGTAACGAAGGGAGACGTGCCTCGTTCTGGTTTGTGTAGAAACGCTGGGTTTTTCGGTACCGATATGGGTGCTGCTGCTTCCCAGGAGGCACCCCTTTCCTCTGCTCTAGGATGCATCCTGAAGAATTGGAATAAATTTGGAGGGTAAGCTAAAATGATATTTTAATCAATGATGGCCACAATATCAATTGGAAGATGGTGAAAAATGGCCTGAGAATGGATCCTTGAAATACAAGACTAGATTGCAATTAATGTTGTTTTGTCAGGGAACTGAAAAACGGGATGAAATACAATATGTGGATATGTTTTTTTGATTAAGAAATGATTTGGATATGTGGAAGAAATGTGGTTTAGTGGATTCTAAACATCAGATTGGAATATATGCGTTAAAAGAGAAAAAGGAAAAATCTTGTTGTATCGAATTGAAACAATCCAGAAGGCATGTATAGTACTGTTAAAACTGTAATGATGGCTCATAATCCTAACTGGGGACATGTACAGGCTCTCCTAGAATATTTGTTTATCCCTGAGGAGAGGAGATTGATTGTAGAGAAGGCTAGAGAGGGACTGATCCAGCAACGGGGGGGTGGGGGTAGGGGGTGGTGCCTAATACCAATATGTACATCCCAAAAGCGGATCCGGAGTGGGATTCAAACACAAGTGAGGGATTACAGAGGGTAAAGGAATATCAAAAGTTAATTTTGTATGGGATTCAACATGGAGTGCCAAAGCCTAAGAATTTATCTAAACTCTATGAAGTAAGGCAGGGGGATAAGGAAACCCCATCAGCCTTCTATGAGAGACTGTGTGAAGTAGCTCGAAAATGGACAGATCTGAATCCGGAAGATGATAGCAATTCCAAGTTATTTAATATGCTGTTTATTGGTCAAACGGCAGCAGATATAAGAAAGAAATTACAAAAGTTAGAGGGTGCATGTGGAATGACAATCTCAGAGTTATTGTCAATCGCATATAAGGTGTATAAAGTTTCCCCAGCTGATCCTCTGGTTCCAGTCAAGATGGGAAACGAAATAATAGATTTTTTAATTGATAGTGGAGCCACACATTCAGTAGTAACTAGTTGTAGGGGACCCTTAAGTAGAACTAAAATAAGCATTGTTGGTGCAACAGGGAAAAAGACTTTAAGGCCATTTTTACAACCTATGGAATGTTCAATTGGAAATACTACCTGAACTCATGAATTCCTTTAGATGCCAGAATGCCCCTTACCATTGCTTGGACGGGATTTACTTTGTAAACTGAATGCACAACTAACGTTTTCTGAAGACTCTGTTCAGTTGCATATTCCTCCAGAGACTGCCTGGAAAGCCCAGATATGTTTGTTAATCGAGAAAGATCCTAATGAAGAAATGAATATTCCAGAGGAAGTACTGAATGTGGTCACACCTCTGGTATGGGCATCGAAGACACCCGGACAAGCTAAGAATGCGACCCTGGGAAAGACTGAACTGAAACCAGGAGCTCAACTGGTAAGAAAGAAACAATACCCCATTAAGCTGGAGGCCTGAAAAGGATTAGAACCTATAAAAAGCTCCTTTTTAGAACATGGATTGTTACAGGAGTGTCAATCGGAATTTAATACTCCCATCCTACCTGTAAAGAAGCCCCATTCTTCTGAATATAGACTGGTACAGGACTTAGGAGAAATTAATGCAAGGACAGTAGATGCCCACCCTGTGGTTCCAAACCCGTATACCCTCCCTACTACAATCCCTAACAGTAATACTTATTTCATAGTATTAGATTTAAAGGACACCTTCTTCTGTATAACTGAGGATGAGCAGAGCCAGACCATCTTCACATTTGAATGGGAGAATCCAACTACAGGACGAAAGACACAACTCTGCTGGACTGTCCTTCCGCAAGGATTCAAGAACAGCCCTACCTTGTTTGGTAAGGTACTAGCCAAAGAATTGGAACTATGGCAAAATGATCATGATGCTGTAACATTGTTGCAATATGTTGATGATTTGCTAATTGGTTCTGACAGTTATAAGGTATGTCTGGAGGCCATCATCAGTTTGCTTAACTTTCTGGGCTTGGCAGGGTATTGGGTTTCTAAAGAAAAAAGCTCAGATTCGGAAATAAAAGGTCCAATATATGGGGTTTGAAATCACCAAAGGATAGAGAGAATTAAGTACTGAGAGAAAAGAGGCAGTTTGTAGAATTGCTGTACCTACATCAAAGAAGCATTTAAGAGGATTTCTGGGAGTGGCTGGGTGGTGTTGCTTATGGATTCCCAATTTTGGACTAATTGCCAAACCATTGTATGCTGCTGCGAAAGGACCTGAGGGGGTTCTTGAATGGACACCTGAATGTAGGAAGAGTTTTGACAAAATTAAAAGGAAACTCATGGAGGCTTCTGCTTTGGGACTCCTGAATTTGAAGCAACCCTTCCGATTATATGTACATGAATGCCAGCAAGTGGCATGAGAAGTTTTGACACCAGAACTGGGGAGCTGGAAAAGAGCGGTGGGATATTTTTCAAAGCAATGAGATGAGGTCAGTAAAGGCCAGCCTGCTTGTTTGAGTGCAGTAGCGGCGACTGCGACTTTGATGGAAGAGTCTCGGAAATTGATGTTAGGCCAGCCGATTACTGTATTTGTACCTCATGCTGTGTCTTCTCTCCCGCCCTCCTGCATCGTGTTCTCCATGGCACGGGCTCCCGCGGGGAGGGGGGAGAGGAGGCGGTGGCCTGCCACCACATGGTCCTCCTTCATGTGCATAACACGGCACGCGAGCTGCAGCACCGCTATGCGGACACTGGGCGGCGCGCCACCACACATGCGCTGTCGAGGTGCGGCCGCATGGCTGGTTGGGGAGCTACTGCATGGGAAGCCCCCAGAAACCCCCACGGAACTGGCAACAAAACTACACCTCGTGCCGCACTGCGGGGGCCGTGGCGGCAGCAGGGACTACGCTGTGCCCCATGCCCCCAGGAGCGATGCGGCTGCCCGGCAGCCCAGTCCACAAAAACTACAGCTCCCGGCATGCATTGGCAAACACAGCATGGCTGCCCGACAGCCAAGGGCCAGAAGACTACAGCTCCCAGCATGCTCTGGGGAACCAACATGGCCGGCCAGCAGCCCCTTGCCCCAGCACTACAGCTCCCAGCACACCGCGACAGGCTGCCTTCCCTGCTGTCTGCCCCCACGGGGACACCGTTCCCCAATGCCCCCCCCCCCCCCCCCCCCCCCCGAGCTGATGCACCTGGAATCCCTGCCAAGCCCCCCCGGCCCTGCTCCATCTCCAGGCAGCCCCCGCCACCCAGCTCCAACACGCCACAGCCCCCACACACCCCCGCCAGCCCTCGCTGCCGGTGCAGCACTCTTTCACCCCCCCCTGCTGCCACTCCATGCCTCCGACATGGACCCCACCGGCCCAGCTGCCCACCCGCAGGCACCGCCGCCCTCCTCGGGGCTTTCCCCGGGACCCGCTCACCTTCTCCCTCAGTGCAGCCACAGCCCAGCGATGCTCGGCAGCTGCTCTGCCCCTCCTTTCCCTCACACCAGCCCCTCCACGGCCACCCGGGCAGGGCAGCACCAGCCTTTCCACCGGCAGCCATCCCATGACAGGGACGGGCTGTCGCCATTGACCTTGCCGCCCGCCCCTGGGGCTCCTCCAGCCCCAGCCCACAGCGGGAGGCCAGCAGGAAGAGGGAGCCATCACCCGACCCCCTCAGTGCCTCACCTCCTCCCCTGGGCTCCCTCACAGCCCCTGGCCCGGGGCAAAGGGAGCACAAACACAGCGGGGAGGGCAAAGGAGACAGCAAGTGTTCATTCGGTCACGCACGTAACAAGTCCCCGGAGCAAGTCTGCTCAGGGACTCGGGGGCCCTGACACTGCCCCTGCTCCTGAGGCACCTCGGCAGTTGTTCCCGCAGCCACACTCATCAGTTCGGCAGGGAACAGATGGTCGCTCAGCTGGCTCCTGGAGCGATGGGCTGCTGGGCAGAGGTGGCCCCCAAAAATGAGGAGCAGGGCGTAGGACACTAGACGAGAGGAGAAAAGTGGCAGCCGGCTGGACAGTGGGGTGTAGCGAGAAAGCATGAGGCAGGGAACAGGACAGCAAGAGAAGGACCGGGACAGGGAGCCCGATAGAGGTGGAGAAAGAAGCAGCAGTGAGAGAGGAAGAGAGGGAGCAGAAAGAGGGAGAGGGAGCGAGACAGAGATCAACAAAGAAGGACAGGGAGCAGGATGGAGATGCAGGAAAAACCTGGGATGGACAGCACGACAGAGAGGGAGGAAAGAAGAATAGGGGCAGGAAGACAGAGACAGCAAAAATACCAACAGGCCAGAGAGAGGGAGGACCTAAAAGATGGGGACAGGGTGCTGCTCAGAGCAAGATGGAGAAAGGAGGTACGGGGAGCAAAAAACTATTGCAGCAGCATGGGAAGGAGACGGGGCCAGTGGAGGGGCAGGGAGGCACCAGGACACAGAAGAGAGGTGACAGACCCCTGAGGGCCCTGGACTCACTGCAGCTCTTGCTCTCAGCGCTGCCGGGAGAATTTGCCACTTCAGATGCTTCTTTCTCCTTCCCTCTTGCCTTCCTCTTTTCTGTAACTCCACTCACTTGGCTGTCCTCCACCTACGAAAATACGTGGGTGTCTTACAGCTCTTATGAGACGAGGCTTCCCAGACACATAGCCTCGCTCGCTCGCGCACTACGCAGCCATACCGTGCCTTTGGGTATGCATACAGACTGCAGTGCACGCCGGCAGTCTGGCCTGCTGCGGACTATGAAGAGGGATCCTTCCTCACCCGGAGAGGCAGGCTCTCTCTTGCCTGCAGCGGGAGGCAGCTGCGGGCTGGCCGGCCTTCGATTTCTTCTTCTTTATCTTTCTCTGGCCTCTCCGGCTTCAGCTGCGGCAGCTCCTGTCCACAGCCAGCAAGCGCTCCACCCGTCCCTTTTTGCCTCCACGCCACGAGGAGAGCGAGGCCAGGCAGAGACAACCCATGCAAGCCTGAGGTGGGTGCAGTCAAGGGCATCCCCAGGGGAGGAAGGGACAACCGTGTCCTCAGCGTGGCCTCTGGGAGAGGGAGAAGGAGTTCCTCAAGTTTCCTATGTGATTGAAGAACCTCAGTCTAAAAATGTGGACTGGAATGATAGCTGTGTCTGTATATATATATATATATATAAAAAATATATATATATATGTGTCTGTATATATATATATATATATAAAGACAAGGAAAGTGGTGGTGATTAATTGGAATGTATTGGAAAGAGTAGGACCTGGGCATGACATAGATGGTATAGAATAAGGGGTGGGTACTGTCCTGGTTTTGGCTGGGATAGAGTTAATTTTCTTCTTAGTAGCTGGTATAGTGATGTGTTTTGGATTTAGGATGGGAATAATGTTGATAACACACTGATGTTTTAGTTGTTGCTGAGCAGTGCTTACACCAAGTCAAGGACTTTTCAGCTTCTCATGCTCTACCGACTGAGAAGGCTGGAGGTGCACAAGAAGCTGGGAGGGGTCAGCCACGACAGCTGACCCAAACTGGCCAAAGGGATATTCCATACCGTATGGCGTCATGCTCAGTATATAAACTGAGGGGAGTTGGCCAGGGGGGAGCCATCCCTGCTCAGGGACTGGCTGGGCATCAGTCAGCAGGTGGTGAGCAATTGCATTGTGCATCACTCGTTTTTGTACATTATTTTATCATTATTATTATTATTATTGTTGTTGTTGTTGTTGTTGTTGTTGCTGTTCTTGTTGTAGTTGTTATTATTATTATCCCTTCCTCTGCTGTCCTATTAAACTGTCTTTATCTCAACCCATGGGTTTTAGTTGTTTTTTTTCCCCCCAATTCTCTTCCCCATCCCACCAGGGCCGGGGGGGAGGGCAAGCAAGCGGCTGTGTGGTGCTTAGTGGCTGACTGAGTTTAAACCACAACACTATCATATTGTTATCATTACCATTTTCTGGTAATCTGTGGTTATTTTGTTCCTACACAAATGTTTAGATTCAACTCACTTCTACTGAGAAATGAATCTGCTCTGCATCCTGGAGCCTGTATAAAGGTATGTTTAACACTGGGTCAGAGCTGCCTCTCTCATAGGGTGTCTCTAATAAAATGGGATCGCCCCAGTGCACTGCCAGAGGTTGGGGTCTTCTTCCAAAGTTGGTGCCAGGAATAGGCATGAGCAACTGCTCCCCAAAAGGGCCTGTTGCTCCATGGATTCAGGAGGCAAGAGCTCAATGCCATGTTATGGCCTGTTAGAGGGTTGGATTTAAGACTAACCCATCGTTGTCTAGTGACTAGAGATGGTGAATGGCCACTGAATTGCACTCCCATGGCTGTCGCACACGTGACATGCAGATGATGTCCTTAAGGAGGGGAGTCTGGAGCTGCCTGAAGAGCACGGGGTGTCTCCATGAACAGCATGTGCCTGGGGCGGGCAGTGACTGGAGCCCCGCAAAGTAAGAGATCGCCCAAGGTGGAATCGCTGCAAGGGAAAGCGCTAAATCTTGTCTTCCTTGTCTTCAGGAAAACAAGGACTCTGCAATCCCAGAGGAGGCCATGGGGACCCAGCAGGCACAAGGAAGGGAGGCTGGAGAGTGAGTGGTGGCCTAACATGAAGAAGGATGTAGTTTGCTGGTGTAAGAACCATCTTTCTTATGCCATGACCGACACACATTACGCTGGAGTCAAAGCCCCAGTCCAGCACCAACATATTGAAGGCCCATGGACACAACTGCAGATTGACTTTGAAGGACCTCTGCCAGTGACAGCTTGAAACACCAAATGCATCGTGGTAGGAGTAGATCCTTTTAGTAAACGGTCTTAAGCCCTCCATTGCAAAACCAACACAGTGGCCACCACTGCAAATCTGCTGTTTAACAACATCTTTTCTCAGTGGGGTCAGCTCCACCGCGTCCGATCAGTAGTGTCCGATCTCAGCACCCCATATTGTTGCATGAGCACAACGTAACATGTCCCACCCTGGCTCTGTCATCCCATGGCACAGGGAAGAGGGAGATGCCAGTAAAGGGGGTGCGTTTGGCTGTTGAATGTGGGGTCCAATGTGGGGTGATGCAGGTGAAAGAGACGCACCTGGGTGCTGATTCTGGGGGCACCCCTGTTACAGCCCCCGGTGGCAGGCAGGAGAGCAGGCAGGGCTCATGGCCACTCTGCCCAGGACTAGCCCTGAGCTTGGTGAAAAATCTTTTCCTTATCTCAGGATTGAACATCTCCTTTTTCACCCAACACCTGTTGTCTTTCATCCTCCCACCATGCACCATGGTGGAGAACCCGGCTCTGTATTGTCCATAACCTCCTTATAGGTACTGGTAGGCTGCTATGAGGTCCCCCTCAGCCTTCTCTTCTGCAGGTTGAACAAACTCAGCTCCTTCAGCCTCTGCTCAAAGGCAAAGTGCTCTAGCCCCTGACCATCTCAGGGGCCCTTTGCTAAAGCTCCTCCAGTTTGCCAACATGTTACCTGTATTGGGGGTCCCAAAACTGGATGCAGTATTCTGGATAATCCCTTCCCTCGATCTCCTGGCTGAGCTCCTGGTCACACAGCCCAGGATACTGTTGGCCTCCCTTGCTTCAGCGCACACAGCTGCCTCCTGTCCAGATTGCTGACCACCAAGACATTCTCCACAGAGCTGCTCCCCGGCCCAGCAGCCCCCAGCCTGCACCATTGCCAGGGTTAGTCCCCTGCAGGGGCAGAAACTGGAATTTGTCCTTGTGGGATTTCATGAGGTTCCTGCCAATACATTCTCACCTGCTCCTTGAACCCTTTCCCTAAGCACAGAGTCCTGGAGACCTTTTCAGTAAAGACTAAGGCAAAGAAGGTATTGAGTCCCTCACTCCCATCTATGTCTGATGTTATTGAATCACCCTCCCCATACAGCAGCAGCCATGCATTTTCCTTGTTCAGCCTTTGTCTCTATCGAGCAATAACTCAGTCTCACCAGGGTGAGCACAGAAATGGGGGGTGACAAGTGCCCTGGGCCACCTTCGTGGTCTGGCCATGCCACCAAGGGCACAGAGCAGTCTCCTCTCCCCTGAACCTGCATGTCTTCACCCCCCTTCAGGAGACCCGGCTTTGCAGCACAAACCCACTGGTGTGTGCCCGCACCCTCCATGGCCACAAGCTATACACTGATGACTTTCTCTCCTGGGCACATTCTAGCCAAGCCCAGCTGTGTCCAAGCTCTCTCACCTCCCCTCTGCCCTCTCTCCACCTCCCCTGCCCTCTGCCCAGCCCAGCCCAGTCTCAGGTGGCCCCATGGTGATGCCCGTTGCAAGGTGCTGCAGACCTCTGGGCACTCACAGCACAGCCCCAGCCCCTCTGAGGGGCACAGCAGCTGCTGGGGGTCAGTCCCAGAGATGGGGGACATCTGTAGCACAGGGAATCAGAGGTCAGTGGCACCCTCTGTCCCCTCTGATCCCCTCCAGGAGATCCTAAGAGGGCTGCAGCCTCTCCGTGCCATCCCCTCTCCCCAGGCCAGCACAATAGCCCTGGCTCTGGCAGTCCTCAGGCTGCTTCTGCTGCCCCAGGGCCAGAGCAGCCTGTCCTGAGCTGGTGCAGCTGGAAAGGGGTTTTCATTTCCCATTCAATCCTGCTCCACTGAGGATGGATCTTAGACAAAGATGTTGCTGCAGGTTCATTTATTTTGCTAAAATACAGAGAGCCTGGCTCCTCATTTAAACAAAGTCTCTGGATCACACAAGACAGGTGGATACATTGGTAGGAGGGGATGAATAATGACATTTCCTTGTAGACAACATCATCACAAGAGGAAAAAGATAAAAAACCGCAACAACAAAGGAAAGGCAGGCTTGGCCTGTCACAACACACACAAGGAGCCACTTGCAGAGGAAAGTTGGCAGTCTATGATTGCTGAAATAAATCCAATCAGTTTCCTCAGGTCATCCTTGTGCTCCTTCTTCCTCATGCTGTAGAAGAGGAGGTTCACTGTTGGGAGCATCACCGCATACAGAACTGCCATGACCAGATTCAAAGAGGGTGAAGAGATTGAGGGGGGCTTCAGGTTGGAAAACATGCCAGTGCTGAGAAATAGAGACACCACGGCCAGGTGAGGGAGGCACATGGAAAAGGCTTTGTGCCATCCCTGCTCAGAGGGGTTCCTCAGCACAGCCCTGAAGATCTGCACATAGGACAGCACAATGAAAATAAAAGAGCCCCAAAATAGAAAAGCACTGAACACAAGAAGCCCAGCTTCCCTGAGGTAGGAGTTGGAGCAGGAGAGCTTGAGGATCTGGGGAAGTTCACAGAAGAACTGGTCCACAGCATTGCCTTGGCAGAGTGGCAGTGAAAACATATTGGCAGTGTTCAGCATGGCGTTGAGAAAACCACTGCCCCAGGCAGCTGCTACCGTTTTGACACAAGCTCTGTTGCCCAGGAGGATCCTGTAGTGCAAGGGTTTGCAGATGGCTATATAGCGGTCATAGGACATGATGGTGAGAAAATAAAACTCTGCTGACATCAAAAAGAGAAAGAAAAAACTTGGGCAGCACATCCGGAGAAGGAAATGTCCCTGGTGTCCCACAGGGAAGTGGACACGGGTTTGGGGACAGTGGTGGAGATGGAGTCCAGGTCAAAGAGGGAGAGGTTGAGGAGGAAGAAGTACATGGGGGTGTGGAGGTGGTGGTTGCAGGCTATGGCTGTGATGATGAGGCCATTGTCCAGGAGGGCAGCCAGGTAGATGCCCAGGAAGAGCCAGAAGTGCAAGAGCTGCAGCTCCCACGTGTCTGTGAATGGCAGGAGGAGGAACTCGCTGATGGAGCTGCTGTTGGACGTTTGCTGCCTCAGGGCATGGGGCACTGTCCAAGAAGGAAAAGGCAGTGACAGGCTGGGGGAGACGTCTCAGAGCAAAATAAAGGTATTTCTTACGGATCTTCCCCCTGCTACTCTCACCCCCTTTCCCTTTCCCAGGAGACCTTCCTTCAGCTCCATGGCTGGAGCTCTGGATTGTGCTGGCTTAGTGTCCTGTAAGGAGCAGAGCTTCTCCTCACTGGCTACCCAGGAGTCAGCCCTGCTCTGCAGCAGTGGGTTCATGGGAATGGTAGGGGCAGGAGCCAGACCTGGTCTTTGAATTTGTCAGATCAAACCACTCCTAATTCAGAAGGAGTGCAGCATCTGCACTCCCGCTGTTAAGGAATGGGAATGGCAGAAAGCATTTGCGGGGGGGTGGGGGGGTGGGGGGTTGTTATTTTTACAGCTCCCCCCCTTCTCACCTGTGGAGTGTTCTTGGCAGTGACAAGCTAGGGGAGATTTATCTGAGCAAAATCCGTTATTTGTCACAGAACCCCCCCAAACTGCCTCTCCCCTTTCAGAGGCCTTTGTGCAGTCCCTTGCCTGAGTGCTGGCTTGTCATGGCTGAGGTTGCCACTGGGAGGAGGGGACTCTGCAGTGGGCTCTGGAGGAGTTAGTCCTGCCCTACAGCAATGGGTAAATAAGAACCAGAGAGCTGTGCGCTTCCATTCAGATATCCTGAAGGGAGAGTCAGCTTTTTCCTACCCCATGCACTGCATTGCCCAGAGGCCCACTGGTTAGAAAAGGGTTTGGACACCTCCCTACCATGGAGATATTTGCATGGCAGGACTCACGGGTGTCTGAGCTGCAGCTGAAACCCTCATCCCCAGAGAGCCTCAAAACCAGAACCACAGCAGCACAGGCATGGGAGACACAAGGAAAATACCACAGTGCTTCTGCTAGGGCAGGCAAGGCCAGGGAGGGAAAGGTGGACACTCAGGAGCGTCTGCTGTGCTGGAGGTCTGGCTTCCAAGGAGTTGATTCATGCCCGTCAAAACCATGCCTTTGAGGGCTGACAGGGAGCTTCTCCCATGGCCCTGCCAGACTATTCTGTTAGCTCTGTCCTCTCATTCCCGGCCCATGTCTCTGCTGCCTGGAGCTTCCCTGCCTGAGTTGTTTTGATGTCCCTGGGTCTCCTGCCTGTCGTTGCTCACAGACCCCATCCCACCCGCTGTGCGCTCAGCTCTGCCCTGCAGACACCTCCTGGCAGCAGGGCACTGCCCAGGGGCATCTCTGTGCGTGCAGAGACGAAGGAGCAGCTCAGACAAGTCCTAATGAGAGCTGGGGTGTCAGTGCCTTCTCCAGAACAGAGAAATAAATCCCCATCACCAACTGCCCACCCAGACAAGCAAGAGGAGAAAACTCTAAGCAGAGACACCTTTCCTTTCAGGTAACCCCCACCTTGACCTTCCTCTTTAAAACTCCCCTCCAAAATGTCCTGGGGGTGATGTGGAGCTGTGAGCGGCCCTGACCCACACAGCACCCTCTCAACAGCAGAAGGACCCTGCCCTGCTGGGGGTCGCTCCTTCCACCCACAGCTTCTCCCCACAGCACTGTGAGGAGCTCCCCAGGCAGGCTGAGTGCTGACCCTGGCAGGCAGCAGAGTCGCTGCCCCAGCACACAGTCCCCTGGGGTGCAGGGACCCTGCTCTGAAGGACAGCCCTGGGCACCCCTTGCTGCACACATGGCTTCACAGCACTGCATCCATTCCTGGAAGAAGGGAGCTGTGATGCCCTGTCCCTCTGAGGGTGCAGCAGGGAATCACTGCTCACGCGTACATTCTCCTTGAAACTGGAGAAACTGTGAGGCTTGTTCTGACAGATGCTTCGGATCTTTTGGAGACCCCTCCAGGATACTCACGTGCACTGCCCTGCAGCCAGAGTCCTACCATATAAAGACCTGTGAGGATTTCTCCCACACTGAGAGCTCAGCCATTGTCCTACTTCTCTCCACCTCACTCATCTCCCCTCGGTGCCTGCAGGCAATGCCCTCAGCCCTGCTGCACTTTGCAGGGGAGCTGCTCCTGGGCAGAGCTGTCTCCCTGCCATGCTGCTTGCTTGCCATGAGCTTCCTCCATCCCAGGAGCCCGGCCCAGCTCGGCAGCAGAGGACCAGCTCAAGGCATCACTTCCTCTGCCCCTTCTGGGCTCCCTGGAGATGTCCCAGGGGCTCCAGGGCTGACAGATCCTGAAAGGCAGAAGGGTCATCCCTGGGGAACGTACCTTTTAGCACCAATTATTCCTCTCTCAAGAGTGGAGCGAGACTGATCTTAGAAGCATGGTTTGTCCTATCAAGGTGTAATTTGTAGCGAAGCTGGGCATGCATCCCAGAGACACGCACAGACACACAGACACACACACACGTGGAGGACACTGACATGGCCAGGCACACAGACTGCCACAGATGAGGTGCTGCTGTCAATAGCACTCACATGCAGGACTCACATAAAACACAGAGGCAGCCATGTCCTCTCCTCCCCTTGGGCTGGCAGAGACAGGAGGTCACCAGTGCAGGCACACACACGACACTCTCTAGGTTCACAAGCACACGCATGGTCACAGGTCCCTTGCGTACTGGCATAGCCCCTCTGTCCCCCCGATAGCCCTGCCCAGATCTCGTCCTTCTGACCCACCCCACAAGTCCCCTACACACTGGCTGGTCCATCTTGGAGCTCCATGCAAACAAGCAGCACTCACACATTTGTCCCGCAGGCACTCCACACTTGCATACCTCCCCAGGTGCCAGCATGGACCCTTTGCTCGCCTGATACCCCAGCCCGAACCCAAGGCCCCCCTAGTCACCAGCTGGTGCAGCTTGAAGTTTGCTGGTTAATGCACATGCACATCCCATGCACACCAGGTTTGGGGAAGATACAGACTCTCACAGAGCCTCTCACTCACCTCACTCACGCTGGTCCCCCCAGTAGGTGGTTTTCAGGACACACACCATTCCTGCCCTGCTGCCTGGTGGCCGAGAGCCCCACTCGCTCCAGTAGCTGCACTGAGATCCCTCACTTACTTCACTAGCTGCACTGGGACCCATGCCAGTAGCTGGCACCACAAGCCAGGGGTGCCTTCACCCCTCGGTTGACTCCCAGTAGCTGGCACCCAGCCCACCCATGCCAGCCCCCCAGCAGCTGGCACATAGTCCTTTCAGTTCACATACATGCAGGATGGAGAGTGAGATTACACAGAGAGATAGTTAAGAAAAGATTTAATAAGAAGATATAAGAAGACAGGACAGGCATCATCTGTGTCCTGCTACCAATCACTTGTCTCTGGAGACTCTGGTGTCATCAGGTCATCATCTGAAACTTCTTCAACAAGATTAGAGGGGACAAATCCTCTTGTGCCGTCAGTCAACTCTCCCACATACCAACCCTCTTCATCCATGTCTCCAAAGATGTAAACGTACTGTCCAGCAACTAGAGGAAGCTCTAGTTCAGGCTGCTCATTGGGACCGTTGAAAGGATCATAGCTGTATCGAGCTATGAATGCTCGAAGCTCTGCCGGTTGTTTTCTCATAGCCTCCAGGAGGATGGACTCCTTGTCTGCTCCCAGGGCAGCCTGGCGTGGCTTGGAAATGATACAGTTGGATCTTTCTCTTTCCAGCCATTCTAGTTCCTGAAATAGCTGCTGGCGTTGTTCCTTTAGCTTTTGACAAAGATCATTCAGTTCAGTCACCTGGGCTCGAAACAGTTGCAGGGTTTCTTTGTGTTCCCTGCATACTTCTGTCTGAGCCCTCCGCAAAGACTCGACTTCCTCTCCTTTCCTCTGGAGCACTAACTTTGTCTCCTCATGTTCCTTCTCCAGCTGTTGACTTCTTTCTGCCGTTTCTCTCATGGCTTTCAGTTCGCGCTCTGCCTCTTCCAGCTGGGTTTGAAGACAGACGTTTGTTTGTATGGCAGATTCCGCTCCTCTGCCACTCGCCTTAGTTGCCCTTTCTGTCAAACCCATCTGCCCACAGAGGCAAGCATTTTCTTCAGCCAGTCGGGTGTTTGCATTTGTCATCCCTGTAAGCTGCACCTGTAACTCCTCACATGTTCGGCTGTGGGTTTTCACATAATAGGAGCCCTCTTCGTCTGCAGCCACTTGGGCCTGAAGCTCCTCAGCCATCTTCTGTGAGAAGTCATCCTGCTTGTCCCATGCCAGCAAAGCTCTGGCAGGCTCTTCCATTTCTCCAGCCCTCTGCTGAGGAAACGATGTCATAGACAGTTCCTTAGTGGTGCTTTGGATGGGCAGTGGCACCCGAGTATTGATCAGGTGATCGATGGTCTGCAGTTGCCTGGCTCTTTCTTGCAGCTGCTTGCTAAGAAGACCCAGCTTAACGGTCTTCTGCTTGAGCCTTTCCCACTCCTCCCGCACTTCAGGAGAGCTTGCCTTCCTCAGAAGACAGTTCTCCTCTTGAAGGACACTGCATCGCCTCTCGAGGTCCTTCAGGGCACTCTGGAGGTGGGCGTTCTGCTCCAGCAGCCTGCTGTGACTGCTACGAGGCAGCCAGTCCTCCTGCTGCCCTACAGTCTGAACACCCACCTCTGCCACAGACCGCCCACTGCCAGTCCTTCCTTGCGACGGGGAGTCCAAGCAGTGCAGCACCATGTCTTGCCCCACAGCCTCGAGCAAAACCTCCACGCTGTTCCCTTCCTTCTGGAAGCGAGCGTCTTTTAAGCTCTGACAGGTTTTCCGCTGCCCTTCTCCATCACAGGAGGAAGATGGCATGAGTCTCTCCAAAGAGCAGGGTCCAATGGCCCCAGTGCCCAGGAAGGTCTGCAGGCGGTGCCAGGCTGTAGCCTTGGCCCTGGCCCTATTGCAGGTAGTGGGCTGCTCGCCCTCGAACCGTTCCAAGATACACTTTAAGAAGCATCTCCTCTGCAGCAGCAGTTCATCTTCGAGGTGGTGGATGTGGGCAGCCTGCTCGCCATTGGTCTCCCAGCGCAGCTTGCTGAGGACATCGTGGAGCTTACTGCGAGCCTCGCTGCTGCTCCAGGCTCCTCTCACCAGCTTCTTGGCCAGCTGCTGCTGCAGATCCCGTGCCTGACGGACAGCATCGTCACGCTGCTGCTGCAGCAGCCCCTGCACCTCGTGCAGCTCAGCCTCCTTCGAGCACAGCAGCTGGCAGATCTCCACCGCCCGCTGCCACTGGTTCAGCTCCTGCAACCGCTGGAGCTCCCGTGCCTGCCGCTGCTCCCATTTGGAGTGCAGCCGTTTGGCCAGGAGCTGCCGGTCCCCCTCTGCCGCCTCCTTCAGCTTCCGAGTTTCAGCGTCAAAGTGGCGGCGCAGCTCTTGGGAGCGGAGTCGCTCAGCCTCCAGCTCAGCCTGCAGCCTCTCCAGCTGCCGCTTGTGCCCATCATTCTGTGCCAGGCCCCAGCGGGGCGAGGGGCGGCTGTGTGCCGTGGACCCCCGTTCCGCACCGTCCCGGCTCATGGCTGCAGGGATGGCAACCAAACGCTGCCACCAACAGCCACCAACGTCACGCGTCACTCCCTCTCAGCGGCTGCTGCCTCCCTTGACCATGCAGGAGCAGAGACAGCATCTGCAATCAGCAGGTGGGTGGATATGGCCTTATATATGTGTCCAGGCCCTGAGCACACAAAGGAGGGGTGGGGCCGCATGGCCTTATGAGGTATGTCTTGGCCCTGAGCACACAAAATTTGTGTCATCTAATGCCATCTCCTGTGAATGTGCAGTTGTGTTCATCGTCTTGTTGAGTCTTTTGACTAGTCTGGCTTGGAACATCATGAGACATTTTGGTTCTTTTAATTGAAAATGACACCTCCTGGGGTGTAAGAGCTGCCAGTTTTCCTCTCCATACCCTCAAAGTCCATTGCCAAATTACATCACCCCAGGGCCCTGTCACCTCCTGCAGCCCCCCGGGTCAGGAATGGTGGTGCTGGGACAGACACTGGTGCCTGTGGGGAGCTGGCGGCCACGACATGGTGGCCGCGATGGGGTGGGTCTTAGCCCTGGGCCTGGCTGACCCCAGGCCCAGCAGCCCTGCATCAGGGTCTTTGTGTGTGGATGACGCTGGGGGGCTGTATCCCCCCAGTCCCTGGGGCCTTGCCACCCCCTCCCAGTGCCCACAGGGTCCTGACTGCCCCCTCCCACCACAGCATGGCCCCTCTGGGGACCAGCCAGGGCAGGCACAGGGGACAGCCTGGGGCAGCTCCAGCCCTGCCACCCCTCTGGTCTTTCCCCCAGTGCCCTCACCGTGCCAGGAACCCCTGCACCAAGCAGGGACATGGGAGGGAACTGAGAACATAAGAATGATGGGGGCATGGGAGGCAGGAGGAACGGGTGAGTTGGGAGTTATGGAAGCAGCAGGGGGGCCTGTGCAAGAGGAGCCCTGACCCAGTGACCCAAGGGATTGAGGAGCAGTGGGTCCAACCGCCCGTCCAGACCCCGCCTGGGCACACCGCCCCTGCCATGGCTGGGGTGGACACTGGCATAGGTGAGAAATGGCTCAGGGAGATGCGGGAGGAGCATGCAGGAAGGGGAGGAACATCCTCCTGAGGGGGGCAGGAAGAGTTACTCATATACAACAACCTCAACCAAGGGCTTGGCGAGCTGCTTCTTACCTGTGACCCTGGAATTCTCTCCTGCCGACCTGCAGGAGAGCGCTTAAGCATCAGGGGATGCTTTGCGGGCCCAAAAGCAATGTTGTCATTGGCTGAGTTTTCAGCACAAAAACTCATCCATAAGCCACTGGAGGTACTCCTCACCACAGTACACGCAACCCCGAGAAGGGGTTGTAGGAGGCCACGTATTTATTGAAGAAATCCTTTGTCTTTGGACAAAGGTAAAATTTTCTTTTGAAGCAATTGTGAAATAATGAAGGTCATTATATTTGCTGACAGGAAGATTTAAATAAAAACTAAATAATTAATTTATAGTATTTGCTGACAGTGTATTTAGTGAGCCCATAATATATAACTTTCATTTTTGTGGGCAAGTCCTAACTACATTAGAACAATACTTACACCTTTTTACAAAATCAAAATTAGCCACTGACAAAATTCATTTGTTGCTGGTTGCTTAATTTTAGTTTTTAAAGTTTTAATTGGCAATCAGAATTTAGAAAACAAAGAGGCTCCTAGGAAAAGAGAGGACTTTATAATACACATATGAAAGAAATTACTTTTCAAATGAGCTACATCATCTGTTTTCAGGGAGAACAAGGAGACCAAGGAAACCTTGGAAAAACTGTTGAAGCAGGAAGCTTGAATTCTCTCTCTGGTTTTATTTTTAACCTTATGTTTATTTGAGTGTGAATGAGTAATTTGTTGCAGTAACTTTTTGATAAAGTTTCTTGCACATGAGCAAAAGGAAGCAGCCCTTTTCCAAAGCTGCGTGTGGAGGGGCGAAAGAGAATAGCAACTGTAACGCTGCCTCTACTGTATGTTTGGGTTCCAGATGAGAGCTGGTTCTTCTGGGTGCTCCTGTGCAGAGGACTACTTTGTCAAACGCCTTTCTTCAGCCACGAGACTAGAATCTCCTTTAGCATCCGATTTCCTTGCAGGCATTAGTGAGGGAACAGCTCCGCCGCAAAAGGTCCTGCTTCCTCCCGAGAAGATTTGCAGGGCCTGGCAGCAAACAGGCAGCGTCAGAGCAGGACTCTACAACCCGGCCAATACATTAGTTTGATTTCATGTGCCGTGCTCTTACTCCCAGGGAAGATAATTTCTTGCTTCCTGTGGCTAATGAATTGCCTTCAAAAGCCATGCCTTTAGTGAGCCTTTGGCATGTGGAGTTCCTGCTGCTGCTGGAAAGATGCTAAAATGGAGGATGTGGGCACCCTAGATCCTTAGAGTTGCTTCATAGCTCCTTTCCATTGTGCCCTACTGCTGTGGTAAATGATACGGTGAGTGGTGAAGCATGAGTAGGGAAAAAAAAACCAATATACAAGTCCTAGCCAGCTGAATGAGGTGGCCTCCTCATATGAACCCAATCAGAAACTTGTGGGGGATTGTAATAAAAACTGGAATTTTATGGAAGAGAAAATCATTCCTTGTTTCTCAAGCCTGCTTCTTCTTCTGCTTGTTGTGAAGGACACCACAAAATTCTAAGTCCAACCCTAAGGACTCTGAATCTCCTAGTACTCCCAAAACGTCCATCAATTGCTCCCACATGAAAGGTGCCGACACTGAAAGCTGTTGCTGGTCCTCACCTTCCCTTGGCAGTGCATTCACAGCCCCACAAACTCTGCAGCTCTGGTCTTGTCTAGCCTCCTAAGGTTCAATCACTCTCTCTCTCACTCTTGCCAGAGCCCAGCTCCAAAACTGATAACATCCAGCGATTGCTCCCACACCAAACATGCCAGGACTGAAAGCTGTTTCTGGTCCTCACCTTCCCTTGGCAGTGCCTTCACAGCCCCACAAACTCTGCGGCTCTGCACTTGCCTAGCCTCCTAACGGTCCAACACTCTCTAGCTCACTCTCGCTACAGGCTAGCTCCGAAATTGAAAGTGTATTTTGAATTCCCTGAGAACCTCAGACTACTACAGTAATAATCATACTTTTAGTCTGTAATTACACCTGAGAACCATCCAAAGCTCCTGTCATTACGCAAACACACACCACCCTGCAGGAAGACAGGACAATACAGAGTCAGCCAGTATGACTGTGACACAAGAGGTCCTTGTGTCCAAAAACACTCAGTAAGTCCCTGATCCAATGAGATAATTTTTTTTTTCTTTTTCCTCCCCTAATAAGTTGAGGCCCTTCTAGGGATATTTGAAAGATCCTGACTGTAAAATGGCAACAGTTTGGGCACAGGGGATGGGTCAGGTCATTTGTTTTAGTGTTCTCATAAAACCTGAGGCATGTGTTTTTTCTGTTGCTGAACTATTTTTCTCTTTTCTTCACATTCCTCCCCCAAGAGAGAAAAAAAAGCCAATGAGTAACAGCGTCAGGACATTTTGAATGCTCTGCTAATACATGAGGTTTCCAATAAGCGTGCCATGGGCGTAGGTGCAGCAAGCTGAAAGCCACAAGGCACACATACTGCAGTATGCAGTGAGGAATGGCCAGTGCACATCAGAACCCTTGTCCTGACAGACGGCCATCGCTGAAGGCAAGTCTGCTCGGTCAGGACGCTGAACCTCCCCTGCACCCACACCAGGCTCTAACCAAAAGGGGACAGAGAGAGACGCAGAATGACTGTCCAGAAACGGCATTTGGCTCAGGAGGCGTGCAGGGCAACAGGCACCCAGACGAACTGATAAGAAGTCTCCATGGTCACCTTTTTCTCCTTTTCACCTTTCAGGTGATGCCGGTCAAGCTCCACGCACCTGCAGCCATTCGCTGTACACAACTCCCCTGATGCCGGATATCTAATACACGTTTAATAAAACAACGCACCCCCAGAGACTTTGTCTGTTCACCTTGAGCTGGGACAAATGTGCATGTGCGGGTGAGGAAGATCTGCTTTCTCCACTTAATTTTTTGCCTCAGCAAAAACTTTGCAGGATTCTGACTAGAGGGCAGCACTGAAATCAAAGGGTAAGCAACGCAGAAGGCTCCAGACGCACATTTCCACCTGATTGCCTTAACCAAAACAGACCCTGGATCCTAATTGCTCACTTCAACCTGGAATAGTCCCAGTCCTCATCTGAAAGCTACTGCATGCCTGGCTGAGGCCAGATGCAAGCCACACAGAGAGCAATCAGAGCCAAAGCCTGCACTTTCCTTGGGACAGTATCCTTGCAAAAATTCTTTGCTGGGTTTTTTAAAAACCTGTAACTGCACAGAAACCTCCCTGACATCTCTCAACCACCTCTAATTGCAGAGGAACTTGCAAGGGTTTTTCTTTTTTTTTTTTACACAACAAGTGAAAAAAAAACCACACCTGCTTTTTAAGGACAAATGAAAACTACAAGAGTATGACTATCGAGTATGTGTAATTACTCTTCTTTCCCAGATACATTGGTCATTTTCTTAACATCTCAGTGGAGAGCATATCACTCAGTGCTGATATGGGAATAGCAAAACGTCCTCTGTCAATCTCTGAAAAGAAAAGTACTTTGAAGGAAAGGTGTTAATATAAACTGTAAATGACACGTTTCCGCTGTAAAAGGTTATAATGCTTTTGAGTACCTTTGCCATCTTCATCTTCTTTGTCTTCACTTTCTTCTGGGTTAGGATTAGGGTTACATCAACAGGACATTACACTCAACAGAACCTAACCCGTACCTCAACAGAACATTAAACTGTTCAAGTACTCGTGCAAATCATAGACAATCCAAAACGCCCTACACAGATGCCTGGAGGTGTTGCTATTACCATCACGTGAATGAGACGGTAGGTCCTGCCAGACCTACAGCCTGCAAAACCTGAAGACGATCAGCACGCAGGCGCATACGTATCGATCTTGTTCTGTCCTCGCCAAAACTGCTGGCTGAGCTGCCATCAGCCTCACTGACGGACAGCAGGCAAGACTCTCTCATCTGGCTTAGCTCAGGTGCAGCTCCTAGGAAAAGAGCTCTTTCAGAAAAGTCAGGTCTGGTTATGTTGGGAAAGTGTTTCAAGGAAATGTTTTTAATACTCTAGATTGGTAGAGGATGGCATGGTAATACTCTAAGCATGGTAATCTCCCTCCAAGTCCTAGCTCTGCCACCGATAACCTACTTGCTCATCAAAACCGATTCAATGTTATTCCTTGGAAATCTCTACCTTTCTTTCTTGGCGCCAAAAGGGTGGCACTTCTTTCCGAGTGCAAGAGGAGTTACATAGGGTATACAGACAGCCCACGGAAAACTGAGAAATGAGTCTGTGATCACTTGCATCCACATTCCTCGGCATTCCAACACTCCTATCCCACTCCTTTCCTTGCCAGCAGTCAAGAAAGACAGCCTGCGCAACATGTACGAGATGCTGACTTGGCCAGTGTCCTGCTTTCGGCTGGGACAGAGTTAATTTTCTTCCTAGTAGCTGGTACAGTGCTGTGTTTTGGATTTAGGATGAGAAGAAAGTTGGTAACATGCTGATGTTGGAGTTGTTGCTAAGTAGTGTATACAGTAGTCAAGGACTTTTCAGCTTCCCATGCTCTGCCAGGTG